>NW_009596162.1:28992-29235 GCF_000690535.1 Cariama cristata | reverse complement strand
GCACAGATTATTCATTTCTTGGCACGGAGCTCTCAGCTCCAAAGAATTAACATTTGGATTGTATTTACTGGCTAGCAAAGTGCCAGCGATACAGCTGGGATTTGTTGCACAAACTATTTTGATGGGGGAAATCAATGACAAACTGAGAAGAGGAGGATCAAACAGTGAAGCCTTTTGCAATCGTTGTTTGAAAACATCGTGTTGGTGATATTTGGAGTTTCTAAAAGAGGGGTGGGTGGCAAA
>NW_009596162.1:28542-28844 GCF_000690535.1 Cariama cristata | reverse complement strand
GTCTAAAAGAGGGGTGGGTGGCAAACGGGGTGGGGTAGCCTGCTCCCGAGTCCTCTCGTTGTCTCCCACACACAACAACCTGACCCTATCCCGGTCCTAGAATAGATTAGTCACAGGATATTTCATTTTAAACCCAAGCTCATGGGTTTTTTCCTACAGAAGAGGAGACTCTCTGGATGTTTATTGCTATTTTGCTGGAATTTCTTTTTGGTCGTAGAGGGATTTGAAAACTAAATACATTTCCTGTTGGAGGCCGAGGGCTGCGAGCTGCAAGGAGAAGCATAGCCTTTGGCTTGGTTCAG
>NW_009596162.1:0-28521 GCF_000690535.1 Cariama cristata | reverse complement strand
AAGTCATTCGCATTGGCAAGGGCTCCCAGCACCTGCAGATAGAAGCGCCCAGGGCAAGTCCAAGCACTTCATTTAGACTGTCCCTTATTACGATCAATCAGACCCCATTCCTCTTAGCCACAGGAAATTCTAGGCTTAACCCACATGCGTTTTAAAATTAAAAAGGTGGAAAGACCTGCGGTTAAAGACACAGAAAAAGAGAGATGAGAATGGAGAAGGGTTTTAATGTGTTTGCACCAGAAACTTTCTTTTTTCACTTCAACCCTCCACGAGAAATGTGAGCACATGAAACCTTAATCTTATCGGTATTTTGATGCTTGGAAAAGTCTAGTAGTTTGCCTTCACCCCTGTTCTACTTGTATGCCTTTTGTGTCACCTTGTTTTCTGCAATACAGGCATACACAGAGGAAATTGTACATCTTTGTCTTCCTATTTTTTTCTGTTAAGCTTTCAATGCTGGCTGGGTTAACCAGTTTGGCAAATTCTTTGAGCGCAAGTGGTGTCAGAGTCCAACAGGCAGAGCATTTGTCCTTAGCTCTCTGGCCAACAGGCTAACATGGCAGGACTATCCTCTCCTGGGGAAAAAATAGTGCAGATAGTAAAAAAAAAGCTCAGGAAGTCCTTTACATCCCAAACCTACAGCCACATACTGAATGACTTCTTTTCAATGGACCTTGGATCAGGACCTGACAGCTAATCTGAGATGTGTGGATGTGGATTACTGCACAAAAGCGGCTGGGGTCAGGATACGCTCCTGTTTCCTCACATCTGAACAGAGTTTAATTTCACACAATGTATTTCCTAGCCCAGGTGTCACAAAACAACAAGTGCTGCCAGCAGTCACTTTGGGCTTTGCTACAGGTCCTTTTAATCTCAAAGCTGTTGCCAGAAAAGACAACATTTTTTTGAGGCAACAGGGGGAATTTCTTGCATGGTAAGCCCTGGGGTCTTCACCTTTGCAAGCCTGAACCCTCTTCTCCTCCTCTTAACCAGTAAAAACTGGCTGTGGGCTGCTCTCTGTCCTAGATGGAGGTTTGAGTGGCCTGGGAGTTTTCAGCTCTGCCTGTCTCGGGGACACTTGGAGCATACCATTTCTATTTTTGCCAGTACTAGGAACATTGAGTTCAGACTTGCACTGCCACCAGCCAAAGAGGAGCTGGTAGTGCTTTGGGGAGCGTGACTCAAAGCAGCTATCTCAGAGCTGTGGTGTCCCTGAGTACCAAAATAATCCTGGATGTAGGAACATCCCAGGCTGAAGCAGGGAGCTGTGACTCACCGAGATCACACAGTGTCAGGTTGCTTTGCTGTGCAAAGACAGTTTACAGCACAATAAAAAAGCATCTGCTCCTCCCCCCTCAGGAGATACTAAAGGTCTTTAGCCCTAGGACTCCAGCCTTGCTTAATCTGCTGCTGCATTTCGTACTAATGCAGATCTGTCACCACAATGGCTCGGTGCGTGCGCAGCATCACGGTAGAGCTTCACTTCAGCAGGCCATTGCCACCAGCAATTAGGCTGGAACAAAGCTCAGTCTCCTTCTGAAATGCAATGAAAAAGCTGGAAAGGCAGTGCCGGGTCCCACTCAGGCAGACTCCACAGGTTCTTCTTCAACCAAAGCCGGGTAAGTGGAGGCTGCCACCACCCCTGCTGCTCCGTGGGCGTCGGGGGCACCGTCCATCAAAGTAACACCTGAAGAACAGCCCTGTGTCAGCACCAGCTGCCAGGACGAGGGATACTATCATCTGCCGCTCAACAATACAAAGGGTTTCTTTCCTCTTCCTCCGTTAAGTAAACTGTTAAAGACCATGACCCCTGGAAAACATAACAAAAGCGGAGGAATTTACAGTCGCGTGTTACAGGTCAAGGCATCGGGTGTTTCACAACCTTGTGATTCCAGCCAAAAGCTCCTCTGTCTGCCTGCTCTGTGCAAACACAGCTCCCATCCTCACATACACACAGGGGCGCAATGGATACGCACGGTAAAAATGTTAAACGAAGGGCTAGCTTTTGTTTCCTGACCTTCCTGCCTAAGAGATTAGCAGCAGCAGGGCAGCTTCTTCACAGAGACCTGAAAAATATTCAGTGGACATTTGTACCATGAACATCCATGTCCCACCATACAGTGCCTAAGCACAGCTTATAATAAGGGCAATGTTAATATTCAGTCTAAAACAGAACAGAAAGTGGATGTTGTGGCTTCATTTGAGATGGGATGGATAATTTCTTGGGGCAGGAGAGCTAAGGAGGGCTGGAGCATTGGACGAAGGAGGAGCTTGGTACAAACTAAGCAGAAATGGCTGAGGGGTGCTTGGGAGCTCCCACCTCAACTCCATTCAAACTACACCACAGAGTAGAGCTGGGCTTTCCAGCTGAGCCAGACGCTCACTCCTTGGAGGGTATGCCGGGAGCCTCAAAGCTTGGGGCACAGCAGCCTTGCATTAACAGGGTGAACACGACATGAGGTAGGGTTCTGAGCCGGGCTTTGACCTACACTAACAAACTGTAAAAGGGAAGTTTGATTAGAACAACCAGTGTGAACAAGTTAAGAGCTTTTTGCTTGTTTGGGCAGGACTGTTTCATTTAAAGGCCTAATGAGCATTTGGGAGAAAGTACTTCTGTGCTAAGAAATGACCAATGTAAGCAAACACTACCAAGATTCCTCTTAACTGACCTAGAAAGATGAGATGTTCTAGTACTGTGAGAGCAAACCAGTGAATTGCAAAGCTCCCCTTGAAGTAACAAAACCTTATTATCTTTCTACACAGTGAAAAAAGGAAAAATCTTTAACACCTCAATTAAAAAGCATATATATGTGTATATATATTAAGTAAGTCCTACTCACTTCTAGAGTTCAAAGCAGTGCTGCTGTATGATCTTCTCAAACCATTGTGAAAGTCTCGTACTGATACTGAATATTTAAAACATGGCTATGTCTGGATTTCAGGCTGAGAACTGGTCAACACATCTAGGTGAGCAGGGACCAGCCCTTCCATGAGGATGAACCATGAGCACTCCTGGAGGCACACGACACCTGCATGATTCATCCTTTGCCTGTCACATCACCAAAACTCAGCCTTCCCTCTCCCAGGATGAGCCTGTGCAGGGCTATCACAGGCGTACAGAAGCAGTCCCAGCACATGATCTGGGTGCGTAATTACTGATGGTGATGATGGGAGCTTGGTCGTATGTCTGACACACTTCTCATCACACAATGTGAGAGGGACCAGAGGGGCCAAGGCCATGGGGGAACAGCTTGGAAGAGTGATTCACCATGGCCACACAAGCCAGATAAATTTCTCTGGCCAGGCAGGTCTTACTCTCCTCCTCTCTGCCATGGCCTAGAGCAGAGCACAATGAAGCTCCCCTGAAACATCTATGATCACAGGAAATACAATTTTTTCTGCAGCATGCAGATCAAGCCTCCGATATATGTAGACGTCGCTCTCTGTGTGCGTGTTTATATACAGATCCACACACATCTATTTATACTTATATGTGTGTGCAGAGGACTAAACATAAAGTTTGATGCATAGGCATGAGGATGCACAAGACAGGATCAGCAGATTCTTAAAGCCAAATTAGCCAACAAACTACTAACTCCCTTTGCCCAGGCCTATCGCAACAAAAGATATGCAGGCTGGTAGTAAAAGTCTATGTTTTCATCCTTCTTACGTTTCCAGCATCTCCGTGCAATAATTTCCAGTAATAAAAAGTCTAACTTCAGCCAAATAAGAGGCCATCTCTGCCATAAAGCAGAGGAAACAGAGCCTGTTCCCACCGTACAGAGTCTGCAGGAATATTTGCCAAAGTCCTCAGAGGAAATGTGCTGGCAACATGTCAAGGGCGGAAAATAACTCCATGCTGTACCTGCTTCCCACCTTTCCCTGCAGACACTTCCATGCACACACATAGCTGGAAAGAGAGGGGCAGGTTTAAAGAAAACTGACACCTCTTGCAAATTGGAGGAGGTAATCCCATGTTTTGGAACAACTCTGTGTAACTCCCTAATGTGGCTTCGATTCTGCAAATGTCACATGAACTATCCAACAAAGGGTAGTAACTTTGAAAGGTGATGGGGTGATCACCATGCAATGGGAGATCTTTCCTTCCAGAGCATAAGCTACCTGTGGCTTGTCTCTTCTGGGCCTCTCTTCCCAGTGTCACAGAAGAGCACCTACCAGTCTGGGTATTGTTTTGCTTCCAGCACGAGATAACAACCATTTCCAGTTGCGCCAGTGGTTTGTATGATGCAGATACCTTGACGCTAATATCCAAAATGGGGTCTCTAAGCATGGGCCATCGAGCAGCCACTGGGCAGCAAGCATAGCCTCCCTTCGACTGCTCAGCTGAGTCCTGTCCTACCGAGGCTGGGTCCTGCCAGGAGTCCATGACTCAGGACAACGCGGAGGTCATGGGAGTGAGGCACCCGCAGCAGCAAGCCAGGACAGTGCTAGGCGACCTGCCGGCCATGGCTTGCACGTACTGTTTACAGTAAGAAGACAAGCACGAAGGCTTTGGACACCTTTGGGTACCTTCTGTTTCGGGGTCCCAACGGTCAGGGAAAGGAGTGAGGTGCCCATCACCTGAAAAATCACTAGGGCAAATCTGGTATTATTTTCGAGCTATAAGACGAACCTTCCTCCTCGGTATTTGTTTCAGGTCACATCCAGATCAAGTTTTCCTCTAATTCCATCACCTCCTTACCTCAAACCTTTTAACATGAGATGTAACCCAAAACCCAAGACAACAAGAGAGAGCCAGAAGCAACCTCCTGGATGGTGAGAGGTGTCATATTTGATTTTCCCAGCTAAGAGCAAAATGAAATATTTAATGCTCCCTTTTGGATCTGATCCTTTCCTCTGTTTCTCTGCCTTTATAAACCACTGCTGCATGGGGAAGAGGCCAAAAGAAGAATATAAATTGTCTTTCACAGTGCAGAGACCTATTCAGAAAATCTGCCCTGTTCTGCAGGAGCCCAAATGTTTTTTTCAAATGCTTCTGGCAGAAGAAGAGTGCAGAATCCTTCCAGGACTGTTCTTTATCTGGTGAGATGTCTCTCTGTAGAGTTGGAGGCGCAAAGGCTGCTGTTAAAGTTTCTGCATTTCCCTCTCCCTCTCCTCTCCACTCCTCTCCTCTCCACTCCTCCCCTCTCCACTCCTCTCTCCTTTCCTCTCCTCTGACTTCTCTGCCAGCGGATACCTAAAGAAAAAAAATGGAGGAGAAAAAAAGCCAAGGATATGCTGTAATGCAATCACAGGGCTACTGCTCTAAAGCTTTCTGGAGGTCTTCCTCTTCCAGGCCATCTTGAACTGCATTGGAAATGCCTCTATGATTCTTCAAAGGGTTTTGGTGGAACAGGGCTTCTTTTCTCCCTAATAGAAAAGATTGAATGCTTGTTTAAACAATTTAAGCAGCAATTTTTTCTTCTTCACAAGCAGAGCAGTTTTCTTCAGTTTGCTTTCTTTTTTTCTTTTTCTTTTTTAAAGAAAATCCGAGGGGGAAGTTTCTTGTAGTATATTACAAGCAAGGTCTGTCACAGACCCTTGGTCTCCCAGTGATAATTCTGTAGCAATAAATAACACAGGTTTCTGATGTTGTGATTAGGGATTTTCAAGGTAATTTAGGTGATTTTGTTCTAATCTCAACACAGACTACAAGTGCAGTCTTAGGATGGATTTTAGGTCAATCCAGGGCAGTCTGCCACCAAAAGAGGCAATGCTGCCCTCTCTCCTGCTCCTGTTGTTTTCCTCAAGAATGGACTGATGCTAGCGATTAAAAACTGACCCTCCAAGAGAAACTACTGTTTTCTGATGGATCTGCAAACTGCAGGACAGCGTCCCTGTTTCCCTCCATGCAATTGTGCATATGGAGATGCTGCAGGTGGGTGGCCCTGAGGCCAGGAGCTGCCAGGGGACTTGTCACCTGCTGCAGGGATGGCACGGCAGAGAGCTGCACCTTGGGACATCTACTCTGCATATTGTGTCTGTGAGCACTGAGTTTTGCAGCCTAAATTGTGGATGAGTCTTTAAACATCTTTTTGCCAGCCTTGTGGATTTTATTTGTTGGTGGTCTTTATTTATAGGGCAGGCCAGCAGTGGTGTGGGACTCCAGCGTGGAAAGAAAAGAAGAGCAAGGGGAAGCTCTTCCCACTCCAAAAGATTCTCCTCTTTGGTTTAGGGTGCACAGAGGCCAACGTGAGTCTTTCTCCAGCTTTCAGGGAACTTTGGATCAGGCCCAAGGTGCATCATTATCCCATGACAGAATAAAGACACATACTCGTTTTTATGAGTGAAAACTATTCTTCCTCTCCAGTGAATGGCTGAGATCTTAACACAGCAGCTATTTTGCTCTATGCAGTGAATCACTTCTGATTCTTAAGTATTGAAACAGTGACATGCATTCCCCCTGCCTAACATGGGGACCTTTCTCCGTTATTGTACCATGAGAAGAATATAGTAATTCATGCCGTCTTTATTTTTTTAGCTTTATTGTTGCTGGGACTCCTTTCACTTCAAGCTGAAAAAGTAGTCAATGAGGGCAGAGAGGAATGCTGACATTATCTTAAAATATGAAATTTCTGAGAATGGGAGATCTCCAAAAGTACTGGAGTATTCAAACATCTCTTTCTCAGCTGCTAAGCAGGAAATGCAGCAGTGACTTTATATGAGCAAACAAGCAGATATGACCAAAAAATGCGATTTTTATTAATTGTTAGGTTGTGGTAGGTTTTGCTCTAGAGATGAGTTGGGTGTTTTGCTGGCAGAACTGTCTGTGCAGAAAAGCCTGCATCCCTTCCTCTCATTCTGGCACACGCCAGGGATTTGAGAGCATCTACCTGATAATTCTTAATATCACACTGCAAGAAAGAAGTGCGGCAATGGTAAAGCATTTAGGGGAGAGAAACAGGAATGATCAGAGGCCTGGGGATCAGGAGATATAAGGAGAGACAGAAAGAATGAGGCTCATTCAGTCTAGAGAAGAGGAGGTTTAAAGGAGACAACCACAGAAAAAAAAGGCAAAGGGGGATATTTGGAGGTCATCCAATCCATTCCTCTCCCCTGAAACAATCTCAGCAATATCTAAATCACTCTGATAGATATTGCTTTGACCGGTTCGTAAAGATCTCCACCAGTACACAGTCTACAAGCTCCCAAGGCAACCTGGCTTACTGCTTCATGACTGTCACTACTAAAGTATTTTCTTATCAGCTCATTCTGAATCGCTCTTTCTTCAGTTTAAGGACTATCACCTTATCAGCCATGGTCAACTCCTAAACAAAATCAAACTTTCATTTCTGTTCACCACTCCTGTGTTAAAGAAAATAAGATGACATGATTTTTTCTTGACAATCCCACACCATCTGTTATTCCTTTCCTTTTCCCAGGTGCTTCCAAACAACTAAATTGCTTGATATTTCCTGGAGCTGAAAATATAGACGAGCTGGTCTGTAATTTCCATGTTCCTCTGTTTTCCCTTCCTCTGTATGAAGATAGGTACCACATTTGCCCTTTTCTAGTTTTCTGGTATCTTGCTTAGCTTTCCCTGGCTTCTCAAAGATAACCACAGGTGTCTAAGATCATTTCAGTCCACTTTCAAAATATTCTAGGATGAAGTTCATCAGGTTCAGCCAATTATAATACATGAAGCTTATCTAATTTTCTCACTTCTTTCCTTATTCTGTGCTGAACTCCTATCCTTTTTCGATTCAATTTCCAATCCCGTTGGTCTCCTGCTCTCAACTGATCTTTTAAATGAACACTGATACAAAAAAAGGCTTTAAACACTTCACCCCCTTGGTATCATCTGGTGTTACTTTTCTCTTTTCATCTTATGATAAATGTATTTGTAGAACAATTTCTTGGTACTTGCTCTTCGTATATGTAAAAAAGAGAAAAGGAACATGCTATTCCTTACAGCCACCAAGGGCAGGACAAGAAATAATGAGCTTCAAGTGAAGGTTAGACATTAGGAAAAGTATTTTACCTGTTAGAAAAAGCAAAGACGAGGAATACATTATCTTGGGACTCTGCAAAATTTTATATCATTGATGGTCTTTAAGCATAGGTTACTAATTTGTAGCCTTTTCCAGGTTGTGAACTCCTGGCGTTTCTCCTCACAGGGCTTCACATACAGCTGGTTTGGGCCAGTGCTAATGGGATTTCTACTGTTCAGATCTGCCTGAAACATGGTCCCCCCGAGGTGTGCTCCACAGAAATGCAAAAGTCTGTGGGCTGTACTTTAGGAACCCATGGATTAGACAAACACTTGTCAGGAGCTGGATCAGGGGTTCCTGCCCATTTGCTTTTCTACAATTGAGTGATCCCCAAATTCCCGGGTACTATAGCTGCATCCTCTATGTTTGTGATGCCTTAGAAGTGAAATGAATGTTGTTCTTTGCAGTTTCATTGCTTCTCTTCACTCAACAGTAGCTCTGAAATTGTCTGTATTTTTTAACAAACTTGATAATAGTTTTGTCTGCCTTACAGAACAATTAATTAGTGACTATTAATGTCCAGCCTATTACATCCCCTTTATAGTGCTGCAGGTTATGCAATGATGCTGTACCAGAGCAGAGACAGATCCCCTGAACTGCCTTCTCCTCCTCTAATCTCCAGATCATTCTCCTTTCCTTAAATCTCATCCATTTGTATAAAAGGTGAACTGAACTGCTGTTTGGATAATTTGCATATGCAAATCTGAACTAAAGAGAAACCTTCATGGCTACTGCATAGAGGCTTCTGTTAAATGTTATAAATTGAAATGCTTGCCTCCTCAAGCTAAAATAAAAAGTGCCCTGGAGGGTATATTTCTGAAGGGTTTGTGACTAACCTGATTAGTCACCTTAAATTGTGATAGATGGAAGGAAAAAGCAGTTGTCAAACAAGAAGGAAATTCCAATAGAAGGGTAAATTTAAGGATGACAGTGATGATAAATTCTTACAAGCTTTAGAAAAGCTCAGCCTTTTGTGTAGCTCTCATAACGACCAATGAGTGCCCACTATATAATGGGTTGTTGTTTGAATAACTGTAGGAATGTGGTGATTGGTTTTAAAAAGGAAAAAAACCACCTCATGTCCAGGCTTATCCGAGTTTATTTTAAGTTACTAAAACCTGTAACTAAATTTTTAAGAACTTCCCTTCCTTGCTGCTCCTGCAGGCGAGCTTCAGACTGCTAGGCCAGGGGGATGTGCTGCAACAGAGGGTAACACTCATGGTTAGAAGACTTCAGATTAAAGCCAGGTATAAATTTTAAACACTCAGTATTGAGAAAACTCAGCAAAGTTTCTGCTTCATTATGTCACTAATAATTTCTAAACATAAGTCAGATGTTTTCCAAATATATGTGTTCTATTTGCAATGGGAACTGTATCAGTGGAGAACAGAGAAGATGACCACAATGAACTCTTCCAGGTCGATTATTGCTGTGTGCTTTCTTCCTTTCTGAAATACGTCAAAAATGATCATCTTAAATCCAAAGTAAGAAGGCAACCAGTTTTCTGTTCCTCGCTGAACAAATTTCATCCTCTGGAACCAGTTTAGTATAATGTGGAGGAAGGAGGAAGGGAAACTAAAATATTTCCCTTCCTCTGTCCAGAAATGGCTAGCAATTCTTTAGCTGGCTGAAAATTGAAGGGAAAACAGCAATAAATTCCGCTGACATTTTCCAGCATTTCAAGTTTTCAAGTATTGCCAAAATTTGGTCACATGGTGAATACAAGGGGCTGGTATTGCTGATATTGCTAGAGTTGATAGCAATTGATTAGTTTGGGACAAATACAGAAGAAGTGTATGTAGAATCAATCATCTTTTCTGTTTTCGGATTAATTTATTTGCTTTGGCATTTAAATTCTTCTCAGTATATGCAAAGTAATTGAACCGAAGTGCTTCAGTCATGGAACAGAATGGTGTTGTGCTAACACCATACGTCACAAAAAGGCAGTTCATGCACTGAAGAGCCTGCATGGCTGTCATTCAACTTGACACCAATCGTCAGTGGGTCTGGCTATGAATTATGTGAAGTTTCAGCCAGAGAAATTTTCTTCTGTCATGAGTCTTGCCCTCAGCAGTTGAACTCTGTATCTCTAGTAATGTTGTCATTTCTGATCAATGAGGTCAGAAGTAGTGAATTCTCCCATCTATGATAAATCAGCTTTATTTTGAGCAAGTCATGATTTCTTTTTTGGGGATGTAGAGATTTCAGACCGTAGAAGTAAAATTGTAGCAAGATGGTAAAAGAATGACGCTGTGTTTCTCAATGCCTGAACACCTCAATCACCTTCTTTTTCCTCAATAGCTTTTTTTTTTCCCCTGATTTGGGACAAAACATATCATCCTATATTATAAAACTGCTACAGGATGCTCAGCAGACAAAAACTTTTGGACACTTGTCATAATGGACAAAATACTTCGAGCATCTCTACAGAGGTCAGGAACACTACTATAGCCCAAACAAACTGTTTCTCTATCATCTTGCTGACTTAGTCTGAAGTGGGAAGCAGATCAAATCTCACAAGAAAAGCCTGGTTTTGTTAGATTTCAAGCCAAAAAATGCAGTTTTAAGAGGCGTGCATGCCTTCAGTTACACTTTCTGATAGGGTCATCATATTTTCGGCCATTTGCTGGACAAATTGATAACTCTGAAGGGTTCTTTCAACTAAACCTGGCTCTTGGCTGGATGGGATAACTGCCATATTCCTGCTACTGCAAGTGTATTTTTGAACAGAGAATTAAAACAGCATGAATTTCACTCCATCCAAGATTTGGCAATTTCCCTCCAGAACAGTAGATTAAATCAGGATTTCCCAGACTTCCTGCTAGAAGTATTCTTCTCTAATAAAAGCTTTTTTATTTGTTTATTGCCTTAGCTCATTTCCACTAAGAAAATGTCTCTTTTTGCCTAATCATAAATCTTCCAGGACTGTAGTGTGAGGATCCTGTGTATACACGGAGAGATTGTAGGAGAGATTTTTCTCACGTTTAATGTGACAACATTAAACGCAAACTATAAAACAGGATCCATGGGATTTCCTCTTACTTTCAAGGACTGGCAGTGATGTTTTTACCAAGCAACATTCCCACTGAAGCTAAAAATTTTAGCAAAAAGACCAATGAAACCAATGGCATCTTGGCTTATGCGAGAACTGCAACATCATATACAGGAATGGCCATCCTGGATAAAACCACACTGCAGATGTTATCTCTAGAAACATGTACAGTTCTTACCATCAGCATGGCATGTTCGTTGCTTCTGATCTGAACGGCCAGGCAAAATTCCCTGTGGTGTTTTCTTTGGGAGGAGGAAGGACTGAAGTTTTAAGGACTATTTAAAATCCCAGTCCCCTAAACAGAAGGGGTATTAAAAGAACAGAAGGTAGCACATGAGCTCAAAACCGAGTCCTTTCCATCAGCATCTGGCCTGAAAGCTCTCACTATTTGTGTCATTAGCAGGCGAAGATATTGGAGCTGCTGGGTTTCTTTCAGTCTCTCCCGTTCTCCAACACAGACACCTTTCTCTCCACTAAACAGTTGGCAGTGAAGTTTTCACCCCCTGATTCAATTACCTGTGCAGCAGCAAAGGGCCTGTGTTTTGGCTTATTTCCTGTTGTTTCTGCCAACTGGTCCACAACTGACTTCTTTCAGCTATGTGAGAGGAATGGTGGTAGTTACACTCTGCAGCTACAATGAGGTGTGATCCATCTAATGATAATATAAATGATTTCCTCATCCAGTTAGAGTTTCCATTACTCCAAGGGCATGACAAAAGTTTGGACAAAGAAGACATCTAGAGTTTCATTACTGACCAATGCAGGGCCAGGCACAGTGGAAGGCATTGCTCCAGCTCCTTGTGTACATTACTTGTTTCTAAATTCATTGTGGCCACTTTGGAAGATGACCAGGGCATCACTGCACAAAGTTAAGTGGAAACTTCTGCTCCCTGTGCAGCAGAGAGGAGAAAACACACGTCTTACAAATACAAGCCATGAATCCTTAAAATGTAAACACATGACAAAGTGTCACCAGGACAATTCAGGTGTTTCAGGCTTGCTGGA
Source organism: Cariama cristata (assembly GCF_000690535.1). NCBI lineage: Eukaryota > Metazoa > Chordata > Aves > Cariamiformes > Cariamidae > Cariama > Cariama cristata. The sequence continues at coordinate 16,473 of NW_009596162.1, read as the reverse complement.
TTGGCAACCACATGTTTTTTAAGTCATAGAATATCCCTTTAAACTTTTATATATGTCTTCTAAACTATGCAACATCCTCCTCTCACAAGAGTAGAGTACGAATTGAACATGGCAGCAGATAAAATAGCAGTAAACATGTCTTTGGTAAGTACCCAAGATAGTCTCATCTGTCCTCAAAAGTTGGAATCTTGCTTTTACTAAATGCCTTGATTCCAACCTGTTTGTAAGCCTTTCCCTGAAAGATTATTTGTGAATGGAGGGGGAGGATTCCTGCATGTGCTGACTGGAGGGTTCCCTCAGTCAGAGACCTAAGACCTCCAGATAGATCTTTGCCTGACAAATAACGCATCCTCCCTACTGAGTGTGCAGAAGAGATGATACATCCTTGAACAGGACAGTTTGTTACCACAACATGTCACAAAAACTAATACTGCTTTTAGCAGTGCATGCATTAGAAATATGATAGCTTACATGCTAAGTGATTTTTTTAATAGACTTTGTTAAATACGTTCGCTTCAGAGACCTCAAGCTATCTAACACTAGAGTGAGGGTTTTTTTTCCCTTTTTTAAGCTTTAGCAAAGTGAACTAGTTTTTGCCTGTAGACTTACCTTACAAATTTATTTTCAAAAATACTAGGCCCTCTGAGAGGATGTCTTGTCCACAGCCCTCCTCTGCATAACAGTGTGAACTCACAAACATATCACCTGCAATTGTCACGCCAGTCGTAATGGGAGATGGGGCAACAGATGTAATGTGCCAGCTTAATTAGGGAAATTAAACCAAGGAGAAGATGAACACAATTCAGAGATTTAGGAGTTTGTCAGCAGCTGGAAAAATTGAAAGACAAAGGAAAATACAGTCCGCTTTCCTTCTTGTGGGTGAATGCCACCATCTCCTTCCCCACTCTTGTCTAGATTTAAAGACTCCTTCTTTAGGGTCTGTTAATAGCACATCACCTCTACTGAGGCTGAAGCACACCCCTATTTGTATCAGCACAGCACATACTAGGAATGGATCCATCCTCCCCACTTCCAAAGTTGATAGCGTATTACTGGAAACGTGGTGGGATGAGTGAAATTGTATGTACACTACAGTTTTGCAACTAAACTCAGTGCTGAATTCCCAGTGTGGACAAGTTCCGAGACAACAGAAGATCCTTCCTGAAGGGAGGAGAGTAGCTAAGAAAATCAGGACACTTCTCCTCCAGGGATGATTGCACTGGTTGTGTCTAAGGTAAATTAGCCCATAAAGTGTAGGATCTCCGGCTTTTCTAGCAATAAGCCAAAGAAAAGAGTTTAGAAACAGAAGCAGGAACTGTCTTTAAACCAAACAAATTGAGTGGATCTCAGTACAAACATGTAGTAGGGTTGGGAGAGAGAATTTACTTCTGGTCCCTGGAATTGACAATATGCCCTGAAACTATATAATGAAATGAGAGGAATTTTCCCTGTTACTGCTGACACACAATTAATATAAAAGAAGGAGGCTGTTTGGTGTTGGTTTGCAGTGATCCTTCCCCACCGACCCAATGAGAGCTAATGAACTAAATCTGAAAGCATCAGCATAAGATTTTGACAAATGCATTGTTTGCCTATTGAGAGGGTAGAAAATTATTATAAATGACAAGCTGGGCTTGTTTTCAGGCATGGACACTCTAGGAGCAGCAGCATTATGGCCTCAGTTGGCTGTTCTCTGTGTAAATGATTTCACACTTCTGCTACTGAATCAATTGGGTGTTTCTCCATTTAAGAATTGCTGAAATAAAATATCTCCTGCTCCACAGGCAAGGCATATTCTTGGCTCCCAGGGAGGAGGAAGGGTTTAAGCATATCTGGGTTTTGTATTTAAAAATGAAGCGTTGGTCTCAATGTAGTGCTCTCTCACAATTCAGAATTCACAGGGATAGTGAAAATTTGAAGCAAATTATTAATAAACATGGTGGAAACTCAGAATATTGTACTATAAAATTGGAAAAAAAGTTGTATTTCATGTCTTTTTGTTCTAGGGGAAAACAAGAAGATGTTTACTTAAATATTTTGCCTAAAGAAGTCCAGAGACCAAACTAAGATTCAGACTCTGGTATAATCTACAGCTCATATAATAGACAAATGAAAATTAAATTCTGAAATATCTTATTCCAGTATTCCTCCCAAAGAAGATAATGACCTGCATAGACATCTCACAAGCTAACTTTGCTTCTTGTTCCTCTGGTCTGCCAGTTCTTGGGCAGAGACTCTGTAACAGCTTAAATTCCCCAATGAGGCAGTAAACGTTATAGAAAGAACAGGAATGAGAAGAGTTTTGGCTGATTTGCTGCTCCCCATTGCTCCGTTCTGCACACATCTGTGCCATTATAAACATAATGAATAATAAATCCAAGCTCATTTTTAGGGCTCCATCCATTGCAAGTAAAAATACACAAAGGCAAAGGATTTCTCCTTGGAAAGTCAGCAAGAGGGAGTTTTATGTAATTCTTATGGGACTTAATGAAACGCTGAAGATGAAACAATTCCTATTTTGCCTTCATGGAAGCAGACTTAAGTGAAATGGTACCTTTCATTCCTCCTTACAGAAGGAGGTTCAGAGCATCAGCAGGTGGGCAGGTTTAAATCAGCAAAGTGCAAACCTCACAAAGACTGGTGTCTAGGCTCAGAACAGGGAAGCCACATGAAGTCTGGATGCTCTTACAAAGCTCCAAACTGCCGATCATGAAGCAAAGAGATGTCCTACCGTCTTGCCCAACCTCCAAACTCCCAGGGGCTGGATTCCAGTTTGGGGACTCCTCTGTGTTGTGTTGACTCAGCAAAGTCAACCTACAGCTTTAACCCCAGGTGTGGGGTTGTATGCATCAATCCGGCAGCATGGGGAGGCTGTGGAGCCAGCAGCAGCCCCTCTGGTACCAAACACCTCAATGATCCCTGTGTCTGCTGAAGAAAAGTCGGTAGGCTCCATGGGATCAACGTTCAGGCCAGATCTAGACTGTGGAGTGGCACCTGAACCATTTCCACCCTACCTGAAGTTTCCAGAGAACTAAATCTTTTGGCTTGGTAAACCTCCAAAAGCATTTTGGGGAAAAAAATAATTAAGGTTCATCGAAGAGTGAGTAAAGCTGTGTGTATGTGTGCGTGTTGTGGAGTCTAATCAACTGCACCCAGGTTAATGGTAAGACCCCATGCGACGCTCACCCAACAGTGCCATAAAAGTCAGTCACTAAAACCATGTTCTTCCCCTGTTCAGGGGTTTTCCCCCTGAGATTCACTTTGTGGTTTAAGTCTGATTTCCATTTAACCAATTAATAGTGATTAAAAATACACTTAAATATTAGGACCAGTGAAGTAATGCAATTGCTTATATATCTTTTTAATATATTCCCTCTTGGACTTTTTAGAATCTCATTGTTTCTGCCTTTATAATGGGTAGTTTACTATTGTTCCTGGACTGATTTTTTTTTAATACAACTTGAGGGTTGTTTCATTTTTTCTCTCTTCCAAGGAAAAAAAAAAATCCCTTGAGAATGGAAAACGTGACAGGTGCCCAAATCGCATTGAAGTCTATCTGCCTAATTATTCTCAGATTACTTTGCAAAGCTTACTTTTAATGTTTATAAACTCCCCGTACTGGCACCTATCACTGTATTATCTTCATGGCCTCAAAGCACTCTGCTAAATAAGGTTATAACATTATTTTCCATTTTTCATGCAAGGAAACAGAACAAAGAAAAGACTTGAGAAGAAGAGAGCCACCTTTCCCACACCCCAGTCCTGACTTACTGCTCAGCACTTCTGCCCATAGATTTCCTACCACTGGCAACTCTTTTGCTATCTGCTTATCAAGGAGGTTTGTCATCTGCTGATATTCTTCCCTAATTTTTCATCAGGGAATTCATTTCCAAAACTTCTGTACCTGTTTGCTCATGGTTAGCTTAAACAGAAACAGGCAGGGCTTTACAATCAATTAAATAGGGGAAGGAGGGTCTTGGGACGAGGAAGTCCAGGTGATGTTGAAGGGATTCAATGCTGGCTACCAAATGGTCGTGCACACTAGTAGAAATCTCTCTAAAAAACCTCCCTAACTAGTCATACATTCTGAAAACCACAGGTGAAAAAGGCCTGGATAAGAGGTATGCTGATCCTCCAGCAGCCCCTCTAAATCAGAATGCTGAGTTGAGTAAGGAACATCCTTCTTTTCACTTGCTACTTGGTACTCCGTGTTTCTGGCAAGCCCAGTATCTTGTGTTTGGTTTCCTGAATCAGCACACAGTAAGACGCAAGCTAAAAAATACTGTCTTTGCTTAGTTTTAGGTAGTCCAAGTCCAAATGAAGTTACTAGTATGTCATTTGTGGGAGAATTAGGAGAATATACTACTAAAAAGGTTTGTCAGGACTCTTACACATTCCAGAAATCCAGTGAGTTTGATAGGAGTTTTCCTCCTCCCTGCAGCACGCTCTCAAAGCACTGGTGTTACCCAGAAGAAGAGAGGTGGAAACCTCTTGGCTTGACCCTTAGACATAATCCTACAGTCCCCAGGCCAAATTCTACCCTGACAAAGATAAAATAGAGGAAAGAATTTTTTCCTACAAACTTCAGGCTGTTACCTACCGTTGTCTATTGTCTCTGGTTCTGACACGGAGTCCATTTTCTTACCCTTTCTTTCAGCCATGCAAATCAGGCAAAGCAAAGCACACAATGAAACGTTAGCATCTTTTCAGATCAGCAGTTCTGAGCCCCCTTGAGAAATCCATAAAGACCCTCCCTGGAGTATTTAGCAGATAATGCTCCCTCTTTCTGCCTGCAGTGTTTTGAGAAATGTAGCCCATAAAATGTGTCTGACATTGTACAGCGAGCCTAGCTTCCCTGCGAACACCATGGCCTCCTCGGGACGAACACGGTTCCCATTGTTAGCCCTGACTTGCTGAATGCAGCGAGGCCAGATGAGATTTCTATGCCTCGCACAGCAATAGCACATGACTTGGAAGGGAACTTCTCGAGGAAAGTATATTTGATCAGTCATAAAAACCTTCCCGGAGATACACGCTGAACTCTGTGTGTGTGTATTATAGCTGGCACTGTTAACAACGCCTATTGCTAAGCTTGCATGATACTTTCCCATACAAGACCTGGTTCAGTTGCTTATAACCTACTTGATCAGACTTTAGCAGTTTGGGCTGATTTTTTTTCCATGCAGAATAGTTGCTTCAGGAAGAATATATATTGGAAATTTCTGCCAAGACAGACTGGTCCTTTTTTTAGAGTGAGTTTACAGGAAAATACATTATTTTTGCCCCTGTTAAATCTTACAAGGATTTTATTGAAAAACTCTTTTTTTACCTCATTGCTTTGGTATTTGTAGGGAAGGTTTCTGTTCTAGAGATACGCCTTTTTCAATATTGTTGTTAACCCTCTCTTCTTCCCCTTTACACTCAGGCCAAATTGTGAGCTTATTAAAAACAAGCAATCTCTTCTGACATGCTAGAGATTGGCAAAGGATGTCTCAGACGTTGGAAAGGATTTTCTCTAAAAGTATATCAGCTGAGATGTTCCCACACAGAAAAGTAGAGATCTGGGAACCACAAGGTTCCCCCTTTTGCTGCCCAGGCAAGGACAGCACCCAAAGGAGAGCTGGAGAGGTGCTTTGGGAAGAAACTGCTGCTTTCACTCAGAGAAATCCTCCTCTGCTCCCTCTCTGAGATGGACGACATCCACCTCCAGAGGAGAGGGGTTTAACCACCCCCCCCAAACATCTCCCCCTCACCCATCCCTGGTTCTCAAACCAGAACACGCAGGAGTGTAAGATGAGCTCATGAGGGTCAGGGCTAGCCTTTGTTTCACCTCCCATCCATTACTTCACTTCCCCCATATCTCAAGTCCATAACCTTTATCAGCAATGGAACTAATCGCATGAGACAGTTCAGGGGATGGTAGGAACATCTGGGCCACATACTGTACATGCCACTGTAAGTTAACCTCTCACATGCTGTCAGATGCTGTGCGAAAGTATGTCAGGGACACAGCTGTGCGCAAGGCTTCACACGCACGCAGGGCTCCAGTGGGCAAGAGCCGCCTCGGGATGGAAGGAAAAAGAGAAAAGAAAGAGGGAGAAGGGGATGGGAGACAGGCGATGGGAGGAAGGCAAGGCAAGGCAAGACATGAGGATCTTTTGGGGCTGAGGGATGATGCATCGCAACCAGTCAACGCAACAAATGCTCGGAGAAACCTCCCTTGCACGCTGTGCGTGGAGTGCATCAGTGCCACTCTTCACAAGCCAGATTTGGTTTAAATGGAGACAAAAGGGGCAAGATGCAGTGGGAAACAGGAAGGAGGGAAGGGATAAAGAGACTCTCAGAGCACTGAGTTTTTGCAGGCTCTCTCCGACCCACATAATCAGCAGGGCTCAAACTGACAGCAGGGGATTTAAACACTTATAGGGGGAGCTCAGCTGGGTGTCTCAAGGGAAAAAGGGTTGGGAAATTCAGTTCTGTAGAAAAGACAGAGAGAGAGAAAAGAGCTGTTAAGCAGTGAGAGAGACATTGCAGCATAGTTGTTCATTTTGCTTACTCTCTGCTTTGAGCTGGCAACCGGAATGAATGAGAAAATGTCTTCAGCATCCTGATTCTCTCGAGAAGAAGCAAAGGGAAGGGCCCAGTGAGACAGCACAAGTTGGACAGTTTGGAACACTGGCAGCCCAGGTCCTGGGTTGATCTCAGGTATTACAGATGCCGCCTTGCAGGGAGGGACCTCCTCAGCTCTGCGAACTGATTTAAGATGCTGCCCATAGGCCAATGTCCCTGCTCTGGTTTTCCATGCCAGTATGGGCCAACATGTGACGTGCATGTAGAGAGGTAAAAACCAGGGCTCAGCTCCTCAGGAGGGACTCTGAAACAAAGCCACTCTTAAAATGGTGGGCCATGGCAGTTCATCATTGGGATGAGAAATGGTCCATCTTCCAGGCAGCCAGCTACCAGATGATGAGAGGCCTTTCAGTACCAGAACTCCATAATAAAACTAAGTCTTGTGAATTTTGACAGTTAATTGATTGTTTAGTTAAAGGCAGGATTAATGACTTAATCGATAAATAGGCATGCAGACATGTTCTGAGCAAAGGGACATGACTGCAAACAAAAAATATTTTCAGAACCTCTGAAAACTGCTTACCCTCAGAATTGTACCCTGACTGAAGGGAAATGCACACTTTTCTCAGCAGCAATGGCAACGGGGGACGTTCGTCCTGCCCCTGCCCAGCCCACTACCATTTACGCACTGTTCAGTATCCTTTGAATTTTGATGTCTTCTGGAATCACTTCCTTTGCCAAAAACAATGGGGTTGAAGAACAGGTAAAGGATGTAGGATGTAAAGTGTGGAGTAAAAGATGATGTAAAGGATGGAGACAGCAATCCTAGGATTTTTTTCAAACAACTAACTTTTTATTTCAAAAAGGCTTTGGGCTTTATGGACTCCTAAATCTTCGAAAACTGCATATCACTTAAAACATGTTTAGAAATTTTATTATCCCCTTAAGCAAGTCTTTAAAAATACATGCATTCAGAAGAATACATGTTTATGTATGGTATTCAGGATCCACTATGCAAGTGGATCCAGGTATAGCATTTTTCTTATGTTCCTCTGCTGCAACAGTAGGATACAACTCATATGTACTCTAAATGCAAACTTTGCAACAGCACTAGACAAAGACAGCACCAGAAGAATCTACCCACACACATGCACATGCACAATTAATTTCCTGCTTGCAAAACAAATGAATGCTTTATTACTTGTCTTTTGTGCAGCTCAGATAACTCCACAATGCTTATTAAAACTGCCTTCTACCTAGGCTGTTTTAAAGCAACAAAACAAAAGTGCAGAGTGACCACAGCTTGTTAGAGGAGAACAACAGCAGCATTTCGAAACGGTAGCTGAGGTACGCAGTAGGCTTAGCGTGCAGACAAGACTAGGGCATCCCAGACTGTTTCCAGTCCTGCCATGTTTTTGGGGAGTCGCGGAGCCCATGGTCGGTGGGAGGCTCCTCTCCGCCCTTGCTGGACTTGGGTCAGCTGCAGCCTGCTTTCTCAGAAGGGGTGCGTGGCTCACCTCAGGGCTTGCTGAACACCCTGTAAACGTGCTGCTGAATTATTTTAAGCATACATCTTTAAAGACACATTTACAAAGTACAAATTTGCCTAAATATTCTTGCAAACAGGACTTCCACCTGCCTAACACACCGTGGATCCGGTCCCAGCACTCCTCCCTGCACCAGCTGTTACCTAATCCAGGCTTTGCTGACTACCTTTTGGGCTCAGTCACTCACTACTACTGTACATGTGTTTTGCCTGTCACTGAGGTCAGCCAGTTCTCGTGCCACAAGATGGGAAGTAATCCATTTAACAAAAGTGACACATTTTTACAGCTTCTGGAATCACTTCCTTTGCACAAACAATGGAGTGAAGGAGCAGGATGGGGCAGTCCTAAGACATTTTTCAAACAATGAACCTTTTCTTTCAATAGGGCTTTCGGAGCTTATACGACCCCAAATCTTCCAACATTACGTATCCCAAAATATATTTAAAAGTATTGCATGCTAGTTAGGATTTGCAATTTCTGTTTGCTTACATTGTTTGCACTGGTGCCTACTGATGCAATGTGAACGCACCAGAGGTGCCCCAAAAGGCTTCACCACGGTCTTGGCACTGCTAGTTCTGGCGCAGTCCCTTTTCAAGGCTAGGTTAGGTTCATGCAGATTACTTCCTTGGTTTAAGGATTATTTTATATTATAATGATAGACCGCAGGGACCGGTCCTGAGCACAGGGATCAGTGAGGGCAGTCACTCCAACACAGGGTGGCAGATAGCCTAACACTTAGGATGGACACAATGTACAAGGGATAGTAACAAAATAAAACTCTCGTTAACTTCTGGAGCCTCATAAATATTTTCACTTGAGGTAGGAAATAATCTGCAGAAGGTGAGGGGAAAACATTCCTAGCGGCATAATCTAGATAGTGTCCATCTAGAGCTTCTCTTGGCTATACCCCACGTGGGCATGAGAGGATCCAAACAAGGAGTTAGTAAGAGAAAAAGTGCATTATGCCAAATGCTTTAAACCAGACTAAGCATGTATTGCCCCATCCTATGATGAGGGATTACCACTATTGCTCTTACCATTGAATTTAAAACCCCTTACTCCAAAACTGCATGATTTAGGGTAAGAGATTTGGAATAATGCACTCTTATTCTGGGATATAGGAGCATGCACACAAGGAATTAATTCATTAGTAGTTAATCTGCAAAGATGCCAGATGTAGGCAACTCCCCTTTCCAAGACTGTGACAAACATGGGGGAGAGGGGAGAAGAGACTGTAAACTATCTTTAATTCCTTTTTCTCCTACTCCCTGTATTCTAGGGCAGCTCTATCCAGTCCTTCATGCAAGTGAAAGGGAGCTTTAATAACATCTGTTTCCTCCAGTACCAATGTGCTCTGCAAAAGAGACTGTAATTACATTGCCTGGCTATCTGGGGACGAGGAGGAGGGCTAATGTGGAGGTCTTGCAGAAAAAACCCTGCAGTGACTGGGGAGGTTGCAGGGCAGTCTTTGCAAGAGGCAATGCTCACGGGCCGCTTTCTACTGCCAGAGTGCTACAGGGGGGTCCCCAGTGTAACCAAGAGCTGCCTCTGATTTTCCAGCTGGGCAGTGGTTTGCGGCATATTGCTTGAAATGGCCACCAAAGCCCGCACGTTGCAAAGGAACAAGCCAGTTGTTAGAGGTAGAGTTTTTTCCAGTGTCTGAAGCATGCTGGGTTCATCTCCTCCTGGATGATGGTGTTTGGGAGGTTGGTTTTATTCCTTCCCTGCCCTGTCTGCTTTGGAAGAGTCCCAGCATGAAACAAAACTGCTGGTGGACAGGCAGCCGGCTCTATCTCTGTTTACAAGTCAAGGGGGGCTTTTGTGCAAAGTTACCTACCTCCCTGCAAGGGAAGTCTGCTCATACAATGGGAACCTAACAGACTGCATCTGTTTTGTCTTAGTCTAAAGCATTCCTTTCTGGTGCTAACTGGGAACAATTTAGCTGGAATTTCCAATTGAAATGATCTTTTTAACTTCTATATTGACGATGTAAGTTGTTCTCAGGCAGGGGATCTGCAGTGTATTTTTCGAATAGGCCGAGCCAAATCTTGATGTTTTTGCAAGGTTTTATTCAGACCAAATCTATTTTTCTAAAGTACTGTTCTTTTACTCAAACACAGATTTCAATGCAATGCCACAGAGGGCACCTGGTAACAGCCCGTGCTGCAAGAATTGGGATTTCAGTCAACTTGAAGAGGTTGAGGAGGTGGGTAAAGGAACAGTCCTGGAAAATCCTGCTTGAGGAAATTGTTTAGATGCATCTGCAGTTATGTGCAACACAGCCTATACAAAGAACAGAACTTTTAGGGTCATTTATATGAAAACAACCAGACTAATGGTCTAGCCCCATGCTTGACAGGGAGTGTCATGCTCTGGGGAAAGCCTGGAAGTAACAGGGCAGGACTTCTGCTACAATTTCTCCTTCCCCTGTAGGCTTTTCCAGCACTCACTAGTTGCAGCATGTCCATCTGGACTACTGTGTCTACCAACACCCCTTGATCCTTCCCTCCAACTCTTCATCTACTCCCCTTTTCTGACCCACCTCCCCTCACCACACCCTGCAGCAGTGAGATCCTCAATTTAAATTCGTACTTGCACAGGCTGCCAAGATACCCCTGTGCCCCACCGCATGGCCCACCACCCAAGGACCCTTCCATCCCAAATCCCAAGGACCCTCAGGGCTGCATTGCAGGGATCTAACTGGGGTGGGGCAGAAGGAAAAACCCCTCTGAACCTTGCTGATTCCTGTCATCTCAGGAGAGGCTCAAACACTGCAGAGAACCATGTCTGCTTAGAGCCTCTCTGCAGAATCAGGCCCCTACCAGCAAGAAAACACTGGCCTTGGAGCTGAATTGAGGCAAAATATGGGTTGAAAATTACAGCCACTTGCTGAACTTTGCTTATGGCCATAAGTTCAATAAACTTCTTTAAAGTCAAGCAAGCCAGTAAGCCTTTGCAGATGAGTGGCTAAGAATATGAGCCAATTTGTATCTGACAGACAAGGAATGGATGTAGCAAAAGGAAGCCATGCTGGTGGCTAGGGCACAGCTGAGTTAGAATTGAACCCAGATCTCCTAAACTCCTTCCCAGGCTTAAAGTGATCTGTGATGTATCAGTCTGGGTAAAAAAGGGATATAGCAGTCTTGTAAGGATAAATATGTCAAAGGCTTGGAGGTGCCTTGGACAGGCGACTTAGAAAAATAGTGCGAGGTTAGAAGAAAAGATAAAAGCTCCTGCATGGGAAAGGAACAAGAGGAGAAAATGGACTGCAGAGGCAAGAGGAGTGAAGAGAAAGAGGGAGGGAGGCCTTCCTTTAAGTGATTCAAAAAGCTTCAGAGGTCCCTCATGACACCAAGCCTGCAGGTGCAACGTCGGGCTTCCTCCCTGAGCAGGATCTGATGACACTCTGAAAAGTCTATGCATGTTCATTAAGGATCGCCATGTCCAGGGCTTGCGAAGGCTGTTCCTTGAAACCAGAGAAACCAAACACTTTGAAGGGCTTCCTTCTCCCTGCTCTGCAACACTTCTCTTGGTTGTGAATACCTTTATCAATGATCTGGACGAGGCAATGAAGTGCACCCTCAGTCAATTTGCAGACAACACCAAGTTGGACAGGAGCGTTGATCTGCTTGAGTGTAGGGTGGCTCTACAGAGGTTCAACGAGAGGTGTTGAGGATCAACAAGAGCAAGTGCCGGGTCCTGCACTGGGGTCACAACAACCCCAAGCAACGCTACAGGCTTGGGGACGAGTGGCTGGAAAGCTGCCTGGTGGAAAAAGACCTGGGGGTGTTGGTCGACAGCCGGCTGAACATGAGCTGGCAGTGTGCCCAGGTGGTCAAGAAGGCCAACAGCATCCTGGCCTGTATCAGAAACAGTGTGGCCAGCAGGACTAGAGAAGTGACCATCCGTTTGTACTCCGCGCTGGTGAGGCCGCACCTCGAGTGCTGTGTTCAGTTTTGAGCCCCTCACTACAAGAAAGACCTTGAGGTGCTGGAGTGAGTCCAGAGAAGGGCAACGAAGGTGGTGAAGGGTCTGGAGCACAAGTCTGATGGGGAGCGGCTGAGGGAGCTGGGGGTGTTTAGTCTGGAGAAGAGGAGGCTGAGGGGAGACCTGATCGCCCTCTGCAACTACCTGAAAGGAGGTTCTAGTGAGGTGGGTGGTGGTCTCTTCTCCCAAGTAACGAGCAATAGGAGAAGAGGAAATGGCCTCAAGTTGTGCCAGGGGAGGTTTAGATTGGATATTGGGAAGAATTTGATCACCAAAAGGGTTGTCAGGCACTGGAAGAGGCTGCCCAGGAAAGTGGTGGAGTCACCATCCCTGGAGGTATTTAAAAGGCCTGTAGGTGTGGTGCTTGGGGACATGGTTTAGTGGTGGACTTGGCAGTGTTAGTTTAATGGTTGGACTCGATGATCTTAAAGATTCTTTCCAACCTAAATGATTCTATGATTCTATGTTTCTGTGATTCTACGAATCTTACATTTTTTCCTCCCTGCTTTAAGGTTGATTTTGTTACACAAGGAACACGGCTGCTGCTCTACCGCTGCCTGCCCTGTTTTCAGTGCAGATTGTTTGCAATCACGATCTCTGCTTAAAACCGGCAGGCCCAAGGGGTCACGTTCCCCCCCAAGTCTTGCACCAGAACCTTGCTCCAATGAATTCTGCAGCTGTGCCAGAAAGTCCCAGGCTCCTGCCTAATTCACTACCCACATGTGCAGGGAGAAAAAAAGAACTACTTCCCCTGGCCAAAAAAATTAAGTAAGTCATAGGCATTAATCACTCCCTAACATGCACATTTTTATTCTCAAACAGCTTCATTTGGAGTGTTTTAATATAGAACAGCCTGACAGAAACAATGCCTCCTAAATAGCTGTATGGGACTCTTTAGTCAATAGTACATACGGTAAATATTTATTATAACGTAACACAGGTTCTGTTTGTTTCTGTTTGTTTTTGCTTTTTATACTTTGCATTTGATGTGAGTGGGAGACACACCAAATATTGTAAATATTTATAAAGTATTCAGATTTGATATTATTTGCTCAGGTACAAATGGCTCCAGTTACTAGACTGTCACAAATGAGAAAACCACAAATACAGAGCAGCACTGAATGAAAACACAGTGGAAACATGACATAACCACATCTACGGACTGCAGTAAACATTCCTCACAAGAAGGAACTAAATAAAGGTGCAAATATCTTTTTAAAGAGCTGTTTTGGCAGATATTTTAGAGACCTCAATTTAGTGACAGGGTTTTTGTTCCCCGCCTTCTAAGTGCCACAAAAATATCTTAAGTCTAAACTTGCGTGCAATTAGCTTTTGGCTATTTTGTTTTTAAAGAAAACCTTAACCTGGAGAGTGCAGATAGATGGATAAGATGAGTTGGCATTCTTCTTTCAAGACATTCAGTCTTGCTTTGCAGAATAAACATCCCTTTAGATAAGTTACCTGAAGAGTAATGAATTTTGTTATTTGTATAAGACAGACCATCAGGAGGGGCATGGACCTGCTGTCATTCCCAAGTCAGTTGTGGGAGCACTACTACGCATGTCCTGCTAGTGAGCAGTATATGGTTACCTTAGCGATTTACTCCATCTCTGATGTCCGTAAATCTACCATTTCAGGTGGAATCTCTTTAGCTTGGAGATGAATCAGAGGATCTGGCACCAAGCTCTCCTGCGCGATGCTCGTTTGGCCATGCCTGGAAAGCCCAGCATCATTGCCTCCTTGCCTTACACCCTCTGCTCCACAGCAGCGATCTCCAAACACATTGACCCCAGCAAAGCCGAGGCTCACATCCACCACCATGCAACAGGACACAGCAGGTTCACACAGGCATCTCGCTGCCCCAGCTCAGCTGGGGGGATTCCCTCTTCTCCCCATCCCGACACAGCAGCACTGAAATCCAGCACTGCGGGACTGTTGTGGTCTTGGTTTCCCAATCCATAACAACTATTTTTGTCCACAGTTTTCATCAACCGCAATTCAGAGGGATTTTTCTAAGGCTGGTGGATGGGTTGGTTTGAGTCTTAACCAAGGATCTGAACTGCAGACAAAGTTTCAGGCTGGTTGGTGTTTTATCCTGAGCTATTTGCCCAGTGCTAGTTTCTCTTTTAAACTTGATACAATCAATATTTTTTCCTCACTGATCACACTTGGTATATCATTGATTTCTGTGGAATAGCCCCTCTGGATAAAGCATGATGAAGTAAATACCGGATATAAACACAGAAAACATCTGGAATATGTTTTTCTCTCCAGCTGATTCATCATTTCAAAATGTACTTTAGGCTGAGCTCGTGGCCCAAACAGGACTAGGTTTTCATCATTTTCTTCTCCTTTTTTTTTCTTATTATTCTTTCTTATAATAAAGTTCTCTTTTTCCCCTCACTAGAAGCTCTCTTGCTTTAGTTTTCCCCATGACGTAGCAATAGCAATGTGTTATTGGCATGGCCTGTAGTTCAAGGTCGTTGGCATTTCTTTTTTCAAATGTATCCCTTACAAGGTCCAAAAAAGAAGTTACTAACAGCATTAAAACCACCTGTGAATGGTCATTTAAATGCCACATTTAAATTAACGATAAGTAATCTACACCTTCCCAAAATCCTGACTGACGGGTAGGTTTGCTTTCTCCCCTTCCAAACTATGGGCTAGGTACTAAAAATAAAGTGAAATAACACTCAGGTGCTAAACAGATTATGACTCACAGCTGGAGGCAAAGAAATTGCAACTCTATCCCAATTACACTAATTTAATTGGGTGTTAAAAAAATCCTGGGTCCCCAAAAGTAGTAGCCAAGGCAAGGTTGTAGACATCTAACAGTCAAGGGAGCCATCTCTAATTTTTTTTTTATTTTTGTTTTAAAAGGTTCTTCTGGTGCTGGGAGTAAATGCCTGCCCAGGCATGAGTTCTTTCATGTGAAATTAGTACTTAGCACTAATGTTTCCCTATGCAGCAGAGCAATGCCTTCATGTGGGAGGTGCACTTGCAGCCGTGTTTTACACTGGCGTTGCTGCTACTGCCGTGGGCAGAAGTTCTATGCTAGAAGAGAGGGGGTTGGGATACCCCCAGTTTATCCCTTCCATCCTCCAGGTCCCCAACGCCGGAACCGACCCCCCGGTATGAGGAACAAGGGCTTTTTGCCGGTCTTTGCCACCTTCGAGCACAGGGACATTGATGCTTTCTCATCCTGCTCAGAAAATGAGGATGACAACACTGGGCAGGGTCCCAACACCCAAAGCAGGCATACGCACCCATGCTGAGGAGCAGATGTACTCATCCCCAGCCCATCCTACAAGAGTTTGCAGTGGGCGATGAGCCTTGTCAAAACCCCAGAGGGGCCGTGAGGACCTTTAAACCCACCCAGTGTGTGAGCACTGCGTGTTGCTGTGGCTGGAGACGGCAGCGTGTAACCCCGCTGGCCTGGGGAGCCAGGGAGCGGAGAGCTGAAGGCAGGATGTGCTCTCCTGCTGGGTGGAAGAAAAGGGAATTACTTCCTCCCTGGGAATACCCTCCTGAGGCTTTTTCCTTCCCCTTTGGTAAAGATGAAAGAAACATGGTCCACCTCCTGTGCAGAAGAGTTCCAGTTCCTCCCCAGCCCTCCTCTCCCTCTCCTTCCGCTCAGCCTCCCGAAAGCAAAGAGCCGCTAGCAAGAGGAGTCAATAAGTAAACAGCAAAGGCTGTGGTGGGGGAGACTGCGATTTGCCGAGCACCTGGAACGAGGCCATCAGAGGGATCAACCTGCAGCCACAATAGCAACCCACGGGGAGCAACCTCCTGGTCCAGCACCCCTCCTTGCTGAGCACCTCCGCACTTGCAGAGCAGCCTGCCCGTGATGGGGCATCACCTGGGGAGCCCACACAAGCATCACCCGCCTTGGGTTTGGAGTGGGGGGAGTATGTTTAAGGGATTTCCTCTCAAAAAATAATAAGCAAAGGTTGCCCAGGCCTCATGCATAATGGGTTTGGCACCAGGGGAGCATGTTTCTCTTTGCCTTTGGTTCCTGCAGATTGAAGCTCCTCATTGCCTGCAACAGCGTGCCTTGTAGCCGCAGTGTCCTTTTAAACAGTCTCCTCTCTGTGATCTGCGCATCGAAGGGAAGCCTTCACTCGCCAGTTGAAGTCACAGCCTGTGTTGTGACAATTTCCATTGTGCCAAATGCTTGTCCTTCAGTCTGGGGTTTAGATTTAGTGAAAGGGAACAAGCCGAAATACATTAATTGTTTTAGAACACAAATAGCAGCGATCAAACTTTCTGTGTCAGTATCTAAGAGGAATAAATAGCTTCAGGCCAAATATTTGAAAAACCCTGCAAATAAGAATTTATTTAATTTAAAATTAATTTTAATTTAAATTTA
>NW_009596161.1:81481-81967 GCF_000690535.1 Cariama cristata | reverse complement strand
GACTTATCCTGGTTTTACATTCTTCAGCAGGCATTCACAACCAGCCCCTGTTTTGGATGCAACAGTAGCCTGGACCCACGATGACTGTTCCCCCAGTTTGCAACTAGCTGCTTCCACCTTCCCAGACCTACAAGGATTGGCTCCGTGGGCTTGAAACTACAGGTTTGGAGTTTCTCTGCTTTTGCTCTTAAAACATAGTTCCACAAGGTTGAGATGAAAGCCTTGGAAGCGCTGACTTGCACCCAACCAACGCACAGTCATCTGCCAAACTCTGCATCCAGGCAGAGACAGTGGCTACGGCAGGGTGAGCTACACCCTGTGCTGGCAGGAAAGAAAAGGGACAGAACTAACACCATCCCAGCTAAATCTTCCCAGCAAGGAGGAACACACAACCATTCCAGAACACATTATCTCCTAAAGTAACTATGTCAGTAGACCAAGAAGCCCCATGCTCAGCTTTTTTTCCTCCCCCCCCCCCACAAATGC
>NW_009596161.1:30675-81381 GCF_000690535.1 Cariama cristata | reverse complement strand
ACATCACATTACCATACCTGGATCTGCTCGTTTCTCATCAGGGTGCAGCAAGACCAGGTATTCTCTAAGGGATGGGGAGCCCAAAGTCAAGGGAGATAACATTGCCAGCAAGGCAGTGCCTCCCTAGTCAAGACCCAGTCCCACAGCACCCAAGCAAAAACAGATGCAGAAGAAGAGCTGCCAGATCCAACCAAGCATCCAGATGATAAAGCAACATATCACAGCAACGAGGCAGGTCCAACATCAAGCCAGGAGGTTCACACACAGGTCAGAATAAGGTCCAGTGGTCAGTATGTGGATCCACAATGATGAGACAAAGCCAAGAGACCAACCTGTGAGTTCAAGCCAGGATCAGGGGGACTCCATAACCAGGCACAGCCACATTTGAACCAGAAACCACCAGAAGGCTGAGCTTAAATAGAGCCCCTGGGTGTGGGTGGAGCCCACAGGTGATGGTGTTCAGGGTCATTAGGCCAATTAGTCCTCTCAGGGCCAACAACAGCCGCCCTTCTCAGCAAGGCATGTGCTCACACAGGTCTGGGATCGGTAGGGACTTGCTGTAGAGGGACTAAATTAGTGTAGGGGTGTCAGGTCACCCCTGAAAAGGCACAGAGGCGAGGAGAGCTTGAGTGGGAGAGAGGTTCTGAGCTATTCCTGATGAGCCTCAACAGGTTGGAAGAGAATTCATTAGGAGCCCAGTGGTCAGTAAAGGGTTGGTGCTGTGGGGGGATCAGAGCCCAGGTGAAGGCTGGTCCATCAGAAAGGTTTGTAAGCTAACAAGGGCCAGCTGCTCCCCAACGGAAAGCGATCCCAAGGCAAGCCAAGGGAATCCCACAGCTGGTCAGACAGGGGCTTCACCACCTTGGGCACAGCCCTCCCACAGGACAGACTCACAGACAGTAGCCATGTCCAACAAAGAGTCTAACTCATATGGTAATATCAAGGTGATGAGGTAAGTCTGAGGTCAAGTATGGAAGTCAGTCAACAGGTTGAGCTCCAGATGGCCAGACCATGGCTGAGCTGGTGACTAGCTCTCCTCCAGCACAGCTCAGGCAGGAAAATAAGTAGCCAGGGCTCAGCCTAAACAGAGGTGGTCCCAGGTGTGGCTGGTCAGAGCCATTAAGGTTTTTTAGCATACTCAAAACCCCCCCCCTGCCATAAACTGGTAAGGGAAGGATGACTTGTACCTCTGAGAAATGGAAAGCTTCTGGTGAGGAAATGAAGAATTCTGTCACCAATACTAATGACTGGGGAGGGCTTTAAATAGAAAAAAAATGTACTTCTATTTGGGAGGATCAGCTCTAAAAACTGGTAAGGGAAGGATGACTTGTACCTCTGAGAAATGGAAAGCTTCTGGTGAGGAAATGAAGAATTCTGTCACCAATACTAATGACTGGGGAGAGCTTTAAATAGAAAAAAATGTACTTCTATTTGGGAGGACCAGCTCTAAACCTAGTCCCACTCCCTTCATTTTGCCTTGAATGGTAGCAAAAACACAGCCAAAACAGACTTAAAAGAATACGTAAATTTACACTGACTACAAAAGAGGATGTGGAAATACTGCCTTTTATGGGAAAAGTTGCTGACAAATACTCAGTTATGCAAAAATAGGCTTCTCAAAAGAAACTATCAGCAATAAAGGCATGGGAAGAACATATTTCCTCCTCCTGTCAGAGCAGTTCTACAGACAGCTGGAAGGAAGATTTGCAGGGGAAAAAATGACCAACCACTATCAAACTGAGTTTTTCCAAGTTTGAAAAAAAATTAGGCTTGTGTTTACTCATCGTGAATTTCCCACTTGATGAAGTCAACTTTGTAGTATCTATACCCTCTAATGAATATTGTTATTTTGAACTGCAAACTGCTCTCAGCAGGAGCTCTGTCTTGCCAGCTGTTTGTCCAGATTTAATGTGGCTTGCCTGTGAAGTGACATGGGTGCTGTGCCCTACCAGCAATACAAACAGATAAGTTTGCCAGCCCCCAAAATTAAACCAGACCCCCCAAAATTCAACTTTGAAATGCAGTATGTGTTAGTGGGGAGCGGAGGAAGTTAAAGCAGTTTCTTTAACAGCACTTCAGTGCCTCAGTGCACCCAGATGACCCCTTAAAGTCTGGGATTTTTCCTTCCTTTTCCTCTCTTTTTTTCTTATGAAAGGCTTCTTGTTTTTTTTGTGGGGTTGTTTCTTTGGGGTTTTTTTTTTAGTTCTCCAGCGCTCAGGACTTAAAAACAAACTGCAGTAATGTTGAGCTGCCTTAGTGTTACTATGGAAGACAGCATGAAAGCTGTAACCACAGAAAAGATGATTTTCCATCTCTACAGCAGGCATTTAGCTGGCAGATTCCCGCAGGTGCCTGAACATGCCTCAGAAAGTTTCTCCCTGGCTACCTTAAGAGGGTTCCTTCTTGGTAATCTAATTAGTGCATTGAAGTATGTGGAAAGGATTACAAATAATGTCATTCTCCGGCTTTCTTAACCATAACCAGAATCTTTTTCTACTTGTATATCTAAAAGTTATTAGTTATCTGCTCAGAAAATGTTTAATAACTAGGCTTTGGAAAATGACATCTCCTTTGTTACACAGATTTACTATGGCACATTCCAGCTGGTATGCACAGGCTCTAAGACAGGCTCTGAAAATGTAGATGTACACTTCAAAAAAGGAAGAATTCTAATTTAGTAAAAGTCAACAGAGCTTTTCACATGCTTTAAGAATGGCAGGTGTCCTGAAGTTTGAAGAGTGAGAACTGCACACCTCACAAAACATATTAAATGTAAAGGGGTTCAAATTGCTACCTCTGGCGTGGGATTTTACTACCGGAAATTCTGAGCAATTGGTCCCAAGTACCTCTGCCAGTTAACACCAATTTACTGGAGCAACTAGTTACCTCAAGTTCAATGGCACAGAGTAGTCCAGTTTGCAGCAAAACCAACGAGTATTACCAACAGCATGAGATGAGCACGGGAGGGACAACAGAAGAGAAGCCTCCTACATGTCCTTCTTCTTTCCTCAAGAAAAAATACCCGGAAAGGACAGAAAAACTGCTGTGACACGGGTTGCAATTCTGGCAGACTGACAGTGACGTTGGAAATGCTTTTGCATCTGTTCTAACATGATATAACTTCTGAAAGTGGCTTCATATAAAATACCACAAGCCTTTGATATCTCTTTGCAGTTTAATCTGTGTACCTGCCAAATCTAGGTGAAACAACCTTGCATTTAACTGGAACGGGAGAATGTAGTTAGGATTTCATTCCAACTCTCATTCGTTCTTTATTTTCCCTTTTCTTCATATTTAAACCTTACAGGCCATTTGTATCAAGTTCAGCAAGCTTGCACTTTCTACTCAAAGCAAAATGTTACCTATAATACACTCTGTGGTTTTTGTCAGACACATAAGACGTTCAAATACTTGCTACCAAGCTTTTCTTTTTCCCTGTGGTTCAGTTTTGAAAGGCAAAAAGTGAAATCAAGTTTCACTCCCTGGTAACTCCACATCTGTGTTTCTATGTTACAGAAGATTTGAAAAGAAAAAGCAAGTGATTCACTTTGTCCTTTGTCACTGTTCCCAGCTGTGAACTGCACCTGCACCGTGACTCACTAATGCTGAGGAGGCCGAGACGGCTGAAAAGCTTAAACAACAATTTCAACAGTGTTCTTCATGTGCCTCACACAGCTAGAGAAAGACAAAGCTGATTTTATCTTGCTATTACACAAAACAAGTCAAGTTTCGGAAAACAACAACAAAACCCATTGAACACTTCGCCAGGCACATAATTACACTTTGAAACACAGACTCCAAGTCATCTATCGCAACAAGGTAAAGTAATGCACATTTTAAACTTATCTGTTGGTCTTCGTAACTGAACTCCTTTTAAATTCCTTAAGTCCAAAATACTAACAAAATATGCTTGTATAAACACATCCTGAGTTTTTTGACCTTAATTTTTTACTCTTTAATCAAATCAAGGCTGTAGCTTCTAGTGTTTAAAATTATTTTGTAATCCGTATCTAAACAGTCAATGCAACTCATAAAGGAAGCTCCGGATAACTAGAACTAAAAAACTAAAAAAAGAAGGAAAGGTAGAAAAAGTACACTGGCTTCACACAGGAGTTTTATAACATGCAGGAATAACCCATGCGTGAATATACCCAGGCAGAACCGGATGCTAAAACCCATAGCTAGTTCTCAAACTGATTGCTGAAAATCCTGCTTCGTTTTCCACTGCACCTTGCTCCCCTCGGTTTGATGAGGGGTTCTTCTTCCCTCCCATTCCCGTCTGAATTTGGGCATTTCTGGCCTTTAGCAGTTACAGGCCTAGGAACGACTTTATCAAACACCAAAGATATTGTGCAGAGCTAACATGAATCACCATCCTTTAATGATTACATACTAAATTAAGACCTCCTTATTAATAAACTACATGCTTTCCATTTCTTTCGCTGGTGTCATTCTCATTCACATGCTACTACAAACCTCTTTGGAACTTCACTATGCTAGAAAAATTTAGGAGATATTTCTCATAGGTATAGCTGAACTAGCACAAACTTTTACGGGAGCCCCTACTGCTGCTAAACTTCCCACAAGCAGCCCCACTTTTAATCAGATATACTTCACAGACTATTCAGCTAGACCGTCCATAAAAACAGAAGCAGTAGCTGCGCTGCACTGCGTCCAGTCGTTTGAACACTGGTATTTGAGCTGAACTGCTCAAATAATAGCAGAATAAGTGAGCCTGGGTACTGGTTTGTTTTCTTAAAGTAGACATGGGGTACCTTTCATAACATCAATTACACCCTAATTGTTTTACCATTGCTTTTAAAATATAGCACAACTTGTGCTTCTGGGATATTTATAATTTTCCTCCACTAGCTAGAGGTTATCTCATGTCTATAACCATGAGGTTTTATGTTCTGAAAATTTTATCAGATGTCTATTGAGGACTTTAACAAGTGATTGTTGTATGGGCTAGTTCATGCTTTTGTTTCTTCCCAGCACATTAGATAACCAGGTCCATCTGGCCATTTAGTGGATTTTTCTTTTTTACTAGATTCTCCTTGGTTTGTACTGTTTTGCACAGCCACAGGTGATACTCTGCAAATGAAATGAACACCTGACAACCCGATGACAGGAATTTAATGTTTAAAAGATTTTTATACTGAACCACTTAAAAAGTGGTAACTCAGGCTACGTGTAATATAATCTATATTTCCGTATACTTCATGGAAGTAGAGGCTTATGCAGCATCTAAGTTAAGGATTAGAAACATATATCTATTAGGAACTTTTTATCTGCCTTCCCAGGCTTACTCACCAGTTTATTTGGATGCAGATAAACAATTGGTTTATGGTCCAATAACTATATTGGCATTTTTCAAGCATATCATCTAAAATCAAACCCAGTTTATTATGTTTCAGATCACTCTTGAAATATATGCTTCTCTCCCTGGAAGTTGGTGGCCCTGCATCTGTTCTAGTCCTCTCATTTTTCTCTGTCACTAACACTGATGTGATGGATCTCCTTGGGTTTGTTATAATGAGACAGCCAACTCATAAAATATAGATGAAGTTTTCTAGTGGGGAAAAGGGACCACAAGAGAAGAGATGATTCGTGCAACAGCTAATAAGGAAGGAAAGCATGAGTCACAGTGAGAAACATGATGAGAAGAGCCATATGAAGGGAGTGGAGAAACAATCTGGTTTCTTATTCTGTTCATAGCTATCTATTCCTTTTTCAATTGATTCTGGGCATGCACACAATAATCACCACCATGCTCTCAAAATCCCAGTTCCCCCTTAATGGTATTTTTTTCTTTATTTCACCAAAGATTTGTACTGACTCTGACTGATGATTGAGACCCAAAGCGGTTTCCAGCTGCTTTTGACGGAGCTATTTACCTTTACAGTGAATCATGGAATTATTAAAAAAACCCAGGAGCCTGTAACCTGCATCAATGTCTGCATTATTACTGAGAGAGTGAGCTTTACACAAAAAGATCCCCCCAAAAAACAGAGTTATTACTCAATTTCCACAAATAGAATATACTTTTAAAATTATGCACCTTTTGCAGATAACTAGGTAGAGTTTAAAAGAAGTGTTATAGGTTTTGGAGGGTATTTATAGTCTTTTTGAAATGTGGATTTCAGTGTGGACTTTTTGTATCTGTAAACATTTAATGTCCTTTGCTAAGGACTTGCTATCATGCTTTCACAATAAAGTTTAATACCAAAGTAATGTAATTGTATTTATTACATTTTTTCTTGTGTTCTTTCTAAAAGGTTGTTGAGCTTCCCTACAGAAATACATTCTGCAAAGAAAGAAATGCCAGCTTTTTTAAAAAGCTCACAACTTCAACAGAAAATCTTGTGCACTACGTTTGCGCACGCATTTGTAAAGACTTACCACACCCCACCAAAGAGCATCAGCATAGCTGGAAAAACCTGTCTTTCCATCCTCATCAACGGCATCCTTCTCAGCAAGATAAACAAAATAGGATGAAAAAATTAATCCCAAGAATCCAATGTACAACGTGGTTATGAGTTCCTATTAAAAGAGAAAGCAAACAAGCACATAAGATTTACATCATATATATTCTATTGTTCTAAAACATTGTAAATATCTGGGGGCTTTTTGCATCGCATCACAGTAGAAAAATTAGTAAGTTATATTTCAGGTATCAAATTTGCTTCTAGCAAAAGAAGTAGTTCAGTGACTTGTTTTCTGTTCATATGAGACTAAAGAATTCAAGAAGCCAGCATTTATACAAGATCATTTGGACAGCTAAATGCAGGGTGAGACACCTCTCCTGTTTTATGTGTTGTGAATGGGAATCATTCCATTTAAGTGTCCATTCAAAATACCAAATGTTAATATATTTTGAAAATAGTAAGACAGCTTTAGAAATGCACTTTACGAACAGTATGCTAAAATAAGAGTTAAGAAACAACAACCATGTGATTATGACCACATCTAAGCAATGAACTTGTATATCTGATATTTAGCTTGCTTAAGACTGAATATTGATGCCTTAACAGTTTCATGTTAAGATAAAATAAAATCTTAACATAAAATATGTTAGGTAGGTGTAACCTCCTGAAAAACAGACTGTTTGAGGCTAGGCCAGTTTATCAGAAGGGACTTTTGTTAGGGCATGATACAATCCTTGTACCAGTTTCTCTCTAGATTTTTGGATAGGAAAGTTTTAACAGAACTGATGTGACTTAGAGACAGGATCGTTAACAGTCTTCACGAAAAATGTGCTTGCACATTTAAACAAGTCAAAATGTGTGGTGTCACAGATGCAAAAATGTGTAAAGCTTATAAAAGCAGCACTACATCGTAATCAAATGAGATATTCACCGACCCCTCAGGAAAATCCAATACCTAGTTATGAGGGAAAATAGCTTATTTTAATTAATTAAAGTTTACAACGCTTCAATAGTTAACACTTATTATTCCTTTATTTTCTTTGCACATATTTAGCCATCTTTATTATGAAACGCTGTTGTATTACATCTTCATTGGCATCTTCCTTAAACTCTTGACAGCGTTATTTTTCTTTCCTTGGATCCAAACCAATATGGGAATTAAAATAATCCCATAAGATAAATTTAAAATTAAAACCTGTCTAAGAAGCATTGCCTCCACTGATAAAGTATGTCAGGTTTTCATGGATTTTCTGTAACGCTCTACCCACGTCTCTTAAACCATTTGTGAGGGAAGGCTCAGGTTTTATCATCAAACTTCCTTCAGATTTTTTTTTTATTTATTTTTCATTTCCTTGTAAGAGCTTTCTCGGAAAATGTAGCCGTGGTAGCTAGTAACTGCATTGAGCAGCAGGAACTATATATACTCTTCCTTCTGCTATAGCACTAATTAAAATCCAGGTTCAGCAAGTTTTTAAGCAATCTTGGCACAAAGCTAAGTAGGCGTTTTTTCTCTTATCATTTAATAATGACCTAAATAATGAATTTTGATAGTGTTCAGTTTTGCCCATGGGCAAGTCTTTTAATCTAAGCCTTAACTTTTTGCAGGCCTGTTTGCTAAACAAGGCAGCTGAAAGAGGAAATAAACCTTGGGGGTTTGGTAGTTGAGATTTCTATGCTAGTCACCATTCTTTTCTCGTCTTTTCCTCTACCGATAACGGTAGACTATGTACTTGTAGATAGGACTTCATTGCTCTGAAAAGTCCCTTGTGTTTACATTTATAGTTGACTATTTGCATTTCTCTACTTTTTCACAACTTTTTGGTTTGCCTACACAGTGTTTTTTCAATACAAGACCAAACTGTTTAACACCTGAGACTGGAATTTCAGTGATCCATAGCAAACTGCAACAGAAATGGAGACTAATTCCTGTTGCCTGCTTACAAAGAAAACACTCTACTCTCATCTCTAGTAGATTTGCAACTTCCTTCCACGTCAACACAAATCTGTTAGTTACACTTGGCATGTTGCTTACATCTCAGGTATTAATAGCGTTTACATGTTATTGAGGAATGGCCATCACTGCTTTCCTTTAATTTTGTCTCAGAGGACAGAATCAGAAAGTGGATAATAATTGGAATACTTCTGTGCTAAGTGCTGGCTTTTTGAGAAGTGGGCAGAAAAATATGCTTTTCAGAAGTGCTATGCAGAGTCTTATGAGATTCTTTCAAAATGGTTGAAATACCAACAGAACCACTCCGCTTATTGCACCATTGGCACCTCTCAGCTTCCAGTCCTATTCATCTAAAGACTGAACCCTTTTTAAGTAAAGCCCAGATGAAAATATAATTGCCTAAGACTTATTCTCAATGTCACTCCATGTTACATACGTATAGAAAGACAAAATACTACATACCTATATTTCATTATTAAAAACAATGGCAGCAAGCTAATACATACCACATTTAAGAGAGGACGCAGAAGATTTTAAAATAATACATGCTTCAAGAAATATGGATAGATTGGTGTCTACCAATGTCAAATAGTATTAATTGATACATGATCTCAAAGCAAAGAGCATTTGGCAGAAATCAGGCTTTAAAACGTCACATTTATATGATTTTTTAATAGCTAAGAGCTTAAGAATAAAGAGTGCTGCCTAATACATGACCGGTTTTGGCAAGGACTTTCAAATACACATTTGCAAAGGAAACAGCAAGAACAAAAAAACAAATATGCACAAAGGTAAATTTGAATATTGAGAGACTTGAGTCAACACATTTTTGTAACTTAGGCAGATTTATATTTTCAGTTGCTATAAGGACCACACAATATAAAATCCAACACTTAGGAAAAATGCAAGAAAACCCCAAATCCACAAGTCATCAGTAACTGCCTCCTCAGACCTCACAAAGCAATGTGAGGAATAAGTAAAACTAATTGAGAGGCTTACAAGCTGGAGCTGGATTGGCTAACTCCATTTTTCAGTAAGCTGCATGATTTTTCCATGTCTTTCCATCACCACATGTGATATTGACTCATGTTTTGTTGCTTTTGGCGAGAAATGCTCATATAAGCTCAACCTGCTGAAAATAGAAGAGCATCCTAGCCAAATCGGGCCTGAGTGAGCTAATACAGCCATATGTAAAATTCCAAAACACATGGAAATCATTGGTGACAACTTTAGTAAGCCCTTCTGGGGCCACAGAGGTCCAAGTGCTTGTTATTTTCACAGGTCACAAAGATGTGAATTTATTTTCTCACATTGTTTAAGGGTTTAGGGTCCCATTTTTTCTGAAAGAGTACCAAACTCAACAAATAAATGAGGACCTTGTTTCTGCCTGTAAAGCAAAAGCAGCTGAGGTGTTTTTGTTTTGGTTTGGGTTTTTTAAACAAAAATTTCTTTAAGAGACTGGACAGGAACAAATGTTCCATTTTCCCTTCCATTTGGTACCATGCTAGGATTTCAGCTACACTTGTCCAATGTCAATACAGAACTGTATGTTTGATTTTTTTTCTTATTAATGTGTTAGTGGGTGATCTGCTTTGACAAGTACTACAGATCTGTAGAGTTTTATATATCATCATAATCACTTCTTTGGATTAGCAGAACTTCAGGTGCGTTTATTCATAAATTCACTTCTCCAAGGGTGTTTTTTTTTCCTTTTAAATCATTGAACTTATTTATGTTTGTGACATTTAAGACTTAAGTGTTATATTTTGGAGATAGTATTTCCAGATTCTTGACTAAAACTCTGAACACCCACAGGAAAAAATTCTCTCAAACACCTCTGTCAGTAAGGTTAGCAAAAGTTGAGAAAGTGCATTTGGATATCAGCTCTGCCCTAGCTAGATATCCAGGCAATGTGACCATAACAAATGAAGACCACACAAACGGAGCATTAAAAGTCATTCTGTTGTACAGGATGAAAGCAGGCTTTATACTAGAGCACTTTGGTGTGCATCAATGCTGCACAGCCATCATGACATAAAATTTCCTACAGCATTAGGGGGAAAAAAGAAAGAGAAGAAAAGTAACTTTTAATGTAAAATTAATCTTTTGGATTAAGTACCTCCCATTATCTGCCCCAGAAAAACAGTTTTCTAAATAGCAACTGAAACAATACCTGCATGAAAATTTGTAACTATTTGTCAATACCTGGAGAACAAATCTACACTCATGAAGAGTAGGTTAAAGAACCACCCTTACAAGTCTGATGTACAGATTCATAGCACAGTGTTGGCCCTCCACAGTATGGCAGGATATGGCAAGATTTAAAGGCTAATGATAAAAGTTTATTATTATGTTCATAAAGCAAAGTTGGCTTTTCACCAAGAGATTCCATGAAGCCCCAAAAAGAAGCCTTCAACTAGAAATTTTTAAAAGTCTGCACTAAAACATTTAAGCTTGTCCTGCTTAATGAACTTTTACACAGAATAACTGTTTCAAAGCTTTAATGGACATGTAACTACAGCCAAGTTTACCTCTGTGACTACACCCTTGGCAAAGTAACTTTTCTTGCATATTATCATAACATAGTTAGCATTTTTAGTTATAGAATGGATTAGAAAACTCCTTATCCAGGCAGAGGAAATAGAATTATTTAAATAATTGACTTGTTCTATCAAGACTTTTCCACTAGTATTCATTTTTCCACAGACCAAGCTAGGAACACATCTGTGAAGAGAGTGGACAGTATTTGCAATATGAAAGGCAGCCCACATAACTGCATTTAATAAATTATATTGAAGGATAACATCAAAGAGTACAATAGTTAATTTAAAAAATCCAAACTTGTGTTAGCCACTGACATGAAGTAAAGAATAGCAGAAAGAAACATAGCATGGACTTTTAAAGAATTTTTTCTCTTGCTAGAGAAAAAACAGACTATGATTTGGAGTCCAGGAAAATAATATACTAAAGTAAACAAAATGCTGGGGATCATTAAAGATATAGTACCTGACGATGTATGAAAACAACTGATCCTAATAGTCGCCATGTGCCACCCTGTCGATCTACATGAAGCATGCGAAGTATCTGGAGAAATCGGATTCCTCTGTAAAAAAACAGGTCATTAAATAAAACTAATGATTAAGAACAACACTGCTCTATCTACACACAGTTGACTATGCTCACTGACATATTAGAACCATGATAGCATTGCCGCTGGCGAGGGTTGCATCTTAGACTTGAGGCATCTCAGTAGACAGTATGTCTTCATCACATTTAATCGTATTCAAATATATTCAGAAATATTGACAAGGACAACCATTATTTAAAAGAAAAACAAAAGTCTAAAATACATGCTTTCAAACTCAGAGGAAACTTGCATATTTTACCTGATTATGATTCTCAAATGCTTCCTTTCCAAGCAAAACCAGTGTTTCAAGCTTTGCTAACATAAACATGAGCAAACTTTTTTCTCTATTTGCCAAAAGCAGAATGTGAATCAAGCATGGTATTACTGAAGTCCTTTTTTGTGTAAGTTACAGAAATCATCTAATTGGAAATAGATATAGTCCTATGTGATTTTAGGACAATAACTGAATCATAAACTCCAAATATTTTCAACTAAAGAAAAATAATTATCCATTCGGTTCTTCAGCAGAATTTTATTCAATGAAAATATTTCGTTCTAGTCACCCTTTCAACAATGAACTTTGCCTACGCTCATCTTACTATCTTATCACTGAAACAAAACAGTGAAGGGCAGGAAAGGATGAACGTTGAATTCATCTATCTGAAAATCTTTCACTAAAAGTATTTTTAGTTCTTTTTTTGTTTTGTTGGTTTTTTTTTTAATTCAGTCTTCTTAATTCCACTGTGGCTGCATTTTTCTGGGTGACATCAACAGGCAGGAAACTCAGCTTGGTGCCATCCTTCAGTCACTGGTGTTACTCAGACTGGGAAGGTACATTGTCTTCTGAAAGACCCAACTTTTCCTTTATTCAGAAAGCAGGTTTTCTAAGCTTTCACACCTGACAGTCAAACAATCAAATGCTTGTCATTTTTCTGAAAAGCACATAATAATCCTGATTATCCAATCACGTATCAGTGACTGGGTATATGAACACCATGGTTTGTTATTTCTTTGATATGTCATCGGAATATTAATTTTAATTACCTGGAAACTTTAAAATATCCACTTAAAACCTGTTAATTAACACAGGTCCCAGAAGAATTACAAGACTACCAAATACGTGACCACCAATAGACTTAAGTAATGTAATAGCTCATCGGTTGCTTATGTCAGAAGGGGAGGGATCTACATGCAGTTCCCCTGCACAATTATTAGACACACCTCTTGATGCCTTGACCTAAGAGCAGTTCTTGTTCCTGTCTCTGTTGTATCTGAGATGGTTATAGGCCGGCAGTTTTACAAATAAAGATTTGAAAAACAAGAAAGTGAACAAGAAACTGCAGATGCACAGCCTCTGAGCATGGACAACTCGTTTCCTTTAAAAAGAGAAAAGAAATCCATGGATTTACAATGGAAAGAAGACCATTTTTGTCAATTTGGTGAGCTAAGGACAGAAAGCTATAGGGCTCTGCTGTGAACTCTGCAGTCCTGCTAGGTTTCAGTCTCACTGGTTGCTGCAGGGATCAAAATGTCAACCTGTCATACCTGGTGGGACTGGAGTTTGCAACTTCATTCTACAAGAAAACAACCTAACGTGTGCACCCATGTTTTCTGGGATTGCTGGCATTTAAGGGAGGTCCAAAAAGGACCATAACAGTATACCTTAAAAGCAACAAAAGTAAAGGCAAGGATATGAGATTCATTCCTTCTTAATTCAAAAACAGCTCCTCACATCACAGTTCTGAGGAAATCCGATGGGACTAAGACTTGCCTGACCCAGATAGTTTTTCAACGGGGCAATAACAACACTGCAGAGACATGGGTTAAGCTTCTCTGGCAGAAAGTATTCTCAGTCGTAGGACAGTGACTGTGTAATTTAACACTAGGAAAGGCTGCACTGAGCCCACAGCCACCTGGGTTCACACATTAACACTCAGCAGGCCTTTTCATTAAAGTCCTTCCTACACTTCTAGTCAAATTAAACAAAACCTTTGGAATTTTCACATTCACCCTCCTCTTCTCCTATCTGAGCTGATAAATCACATTCATGCTGCCTGTATGAGTCTTTATCATCATATAAAGATTAATATTCTATGGTAGTAGTTACCTTAAAAATACTTTATATATGTAGTTCCCTTCAGTGTTTGCCTACACAGCTAGACAGTTCAGACAGTAGTGTACATTCTCACTTCCCAGGGATGAGACTGCATTGGAAATCAGAGGTTCGTAACCGAACATGCAGCACATCTTGCAAGTCAGAAGGACTGGGAAGTACACCTATTCTGCTTATCAATCCTTTCTTCTATTTACCTACTTTACTTCCCAAAACAAGCTTGCAGTACTTGATGCAAGCTGAATAAACAGTGCAGACATCAAATGTTTCTGGTTCATGTATGGTATGAGTTCTTGTGCCAAACAAATCCACCAAAGCATAATTACTCTTTAAACAAAGTAATTACTCATACTCAAAAAGTACTGAGTTGAGTGCTGTCTGGATTACTTCTTAAATAAACTGATGTTCTGTAATACTCTTTTGTCTCAGAAAAAGAGCTGTTTGATGTTTTATATAGGACATAATGTTTCTTTAGTTTTTTCCTCTTGGCTTCAGCATTCCCACCATTCTTCATATGCCTTGTTTCTGCACTCTTTCTCAACCAGTGACCAAGCACAATAACACGCAGTCTTCCACTGTCCAGTGTTTCAATATAATAACTTTTCCTACTTCTAATTTGGAAATTGGGAAATTAGATGTACATCTAATAACATCTGCGGTTGTGAAGAGCTACAGTCACTAGAAGAACATACCTTATTGCTGAGGTGGCAAATACCTGTCCATTAGATCCTATGCTCAGAACAATAATTGAGGCGACTACCACAATTAGATCTGTTAAAAAAAAAAAAAAAAAAAGAAAGAATGTATTAAATGTTAGCTCTCAGCACTGAAACACACAACAAATACAGACCGAGGAAAGAGCTTTAAAAAAAGAAACGAAGTTAGCTGAAATTTGGTGGGCAGTAAGTTAATGTACTAGTTTCACATCAAAAAAACAATGACTACAGTTTCTCCCATGATGAATTTAATAATGAAAATTTCAAAGATCCTGACAGATCTGGCAGCTTGCCACAAAAACAACAAAGGCAAAGGCATCTGTACACCCTAGAAATGAATCCACGTTTTGGCTCGAGGCTCTTGATTTAAAAGGGAAAGTAAGGGTTTGCTTCAATCGGTAATGAAATGCATAAAGTCAAGTATCATACACATATACACACACATACAGTTAGTTTAAAAATTGTATCAAAGCTGTAAAGCCAAGCTTTCAAAGTTTAGGGAACTGTCAGAACAAAGGCTGCCTAAAAAGAATCAGAGTTGTTGGTTTACTTTGTGATACAGTCTTTAATTGTATGAAAAAATAATTGTTTCCAGAGTTCCTTTTTTATTTTCCACAACTCCAGAGTTTACACAGTTCCAGCATTATACAATGAAAATGATGGATTGTGTTCACAGTGCCAGCATCCCTTACTTTCTCTTATCCTTGTTCAGTGAACAGGTCTATTGCTTTTAATTACTGAACCCTACTCTAACATTATTCTGAGAAGACATTTTTCTAATTTCCTCATGGGCATTTCTGTGGTAAACCTCCTTAGATCATCTAAATGCTTCACTTTCAAATTCTAACCAGAAAATAAAGGATCTTATTATAAATGGGTAGCAAATGTAGACAGAATGAGGAAAAGTTTTGGTAAATTCTCCTTGCCAGTTTTAAACAGGCAGTACTTTATTCTTGAGAGCACTTCACGTTATATAGGACTCCAAAAAAACCAGTGCCTGCTGACTTCATTTGCAGCTGTGAGGGCTCAGAACCTCTGTAACCTGACTTCAAAGTCTTCATTTGGACATCCAGAAAATGAGGCACACTTGTGAAAACTGATTTAAATGATTGCCACAGAGTTTCCGTGTGATGTCTAGGCGAGATGCAGGATAGAATCCAACTGCAGAGGCAAGAACATTTGCCTTCAACAAGGGTAACTTTTTTCCTTCAACAAGGGTAACTTTTTTCCTTCTCCTTTAAACATTCTCCCGCCTCATTCACAACCGGGTAGTTGCTGCAACAAATATTGCAGCAGTTCTACAACCAACAGAATCCTTCGCTCTCTGACTTGGAATAATTTCCTGCATCGGTCTGATTTTTCCTGTAAAAGCAGGATTCTTCCCCAAGGGATAGCACTCAATCAGTTTAAAGGTTATACTGCAATAATTGTATATTTATGAAAATGAGTATAAATATAGAGAGGGATAAGTTAAGGCTACAGAAGGACCTTCCATTTTTGGATAATCTTAACTTTTGAGTACCTGACCCTTCAAATTTTTTATGATGTTCCTTTATCATGTATATGTGTGAACACACATTCGTAAACACTCGGAATTTAGGGAGGATTTTCTTCCCATCACATCATAATACAGACCTTTGCCCTTAGGCAATGATGCACTCGATGTCCTTAGTAAATTATCAGACACACACATCCATTCAATGACCAGCACTGGTGGAGGAAAAGACTGACACTTAGGAAATGAGTTTCAATAAGGTAGTGACAGTAACATAGATTTTTCATCTGTACTTTCCACTTTTCTGAAAATGTGTTCTACATGGTAGAGATATTTAATTTCCCTCTCCCCGGCCCCAACCTGTTGTTCTAGCTCTGCTTCTTCTCTGTTCCTAGTTTTCATGCCCGTTTCCAATCTTTAAGCTTCTCATACTAATCCCAGTTTACTGGTTCAAACAGTCCTATTTTTACACTCCAGGTCTTCAGCATATCCTTCTGCCCTTACACTGCCACCTTTCTCTCCCACATATTTTCAGCCCTTATTTTTTTTCTCCTTCAACCTCCTGCTTGCTTGCAGGTCTCTTTACACGTCCTTCTCCCAGGCCCTTACATCAGCATCCATCCTCCTGCCATTTCATTGAGCCTCTGTGTCCCAGTCCATTCCTCCTACCCCACCACACTTCACCTCAGCATTTGAGCTTGGTATTTTCCCTTTCCATGTGCCCTGGGCAGTTTCAAGAAGAGCACTATAAAAACAAAATCAACAGATTTTTCACATCCAGCCCTAGCACTGATGCTCAGAGAAACCTGGAATTTGAATTGTGCAGACTCACTGCAGATTGAATCTTTGAAGAATGTAAGCAACATTCTCTAGCAGGGTATTTTAAGCATAAACAAGCTACCAGTTTTTCAGAGACTTGTGTAGTCTGTCAGCTTGGAGTTGATTTTCAGTGACAATCAAAAAGCTATTTTCTCATTCTCTGCTTCAAAGCCTGGAAGTGCTGGTGCTTCTCCATAGGAAATCACCAGAATTGCCTTTTTCAGGAACAGCTTAAACATTTTGCATGAAATGCCTCCACAAGACTCAAACTAAAGCAGGCATGGAAAATATCAGGATAAAGAGCCAACATTTATTTAAATAACTTTCTCAACTCTAACAAGCATTAGTATTTAGATTAGCATTACATTAGTGTTTATGTTAGCTTTTAAAAAAGAAAGTGTCAGGAAGGCTTGGTAATTTTAAAAATTGAATTCCAGTAATTTATAAACAGCGGTATGTGGAGATCCTTCTCAAACGTTCTACCTACTCACATTTGCAAACATGTCTGTACATACACAAGGTGTAGAGGGACAAAAATGACATAGCATCTTCTGTATAATATGTGCATTAGATATGTAGATGACAGACCTACATAAATCACATTCCCTGCAATTTAGCATGTGTAGTACACAGTTTTGAAAACCTCATCCACTGCTAGTCCTCTGTCCCCATGGCTTCCTCTTCTGTTCTGAATCCTTGAGAAATTCCAATCAGCTGCATTTTTATCTAAAAAATCAGCTTGCCAGTGAAATATTGCTTAGTTATGCATAAACTTCAACACAGCACACAGTAACACCTATAATGCAGCCTACCCGAGTACTGCTTTTTTTTGAGCAAATTGCTGACTTATTTCTAATGTTCTCACAAGTGTACATTCTAGTATGCAATTCTCAGCTTTTTGATTAAAAGTAAGTAATCCTCTCTAAATTTAAAACAGTAAAAATATTTGCATTTGTATTTTAATTTTTAGTTGCCATAGTATTTTACAGAATGTAAATAGCCCTCAGCTTGCAGGTGTGTTCTTGGTAGTCTAGAGAGAATATGATGTCCATAAGGACTTAAAT
The DNA here is from genome assembly GCF_000690535.1 of Cariama cristata. Lineage (NCBI taxonomy): Eukaryota > Metazoa > Chordata > Aves > Cariamiformes > Cariamidae > Cariama > Cariama cristata. The sequence continues at coordinate 63,668 of NW_009596161.1, read as the reverse complement.
TAAACAGATTATATGCACGTATTTGATTTACATCACATTCTTTTTTGCTGAACTTTTGTGTTCTATCAGCACTTCATAAATTAGGTTTATACAAGGTAACTGGAGCTTTATATACCAGGTGCTGATGCTTTTTTCAGAGCTGTATACATAACCAATTAAAGGTGCTCATAAATAAAGTTCTGTTGTCCTTTACTTAAGGACAATATGAGATGCACACACATATGCGGACTCAGGTCTTTACACCAGTAACTTATGTCCCCCTTATGTCATTCAAACTGCATGCTGTCAAAACCAGGAGAAACAAAAGATAATTCATAAATTGGTTCTTTGTGACATTTTCTGGAACAATAACAAAAGGATAAAAGAGGTTGTGAAAGGACGTTCTCTTGATTTTGCCTGTGCTTGGTACCTGCCTTTCATAAAACTCTAATTAGGTTGGGATTTTCAGAAGCATTTAGCTCTTAACTTAACACTACTGAAATAGTAACGGAAGTGTTAAATCAATATTTAGGAAAGGTATCACTATTACTGCTGCTGCCGTAGTACCTGAGCACTGCTCACTCTTTAAACACGCTCATTCTGTGAACTAGGGAATGGAGAAGCATGGAGAGACAAAGTCATTCTTCCAGGGTTTCTTGGTATCCTGGGAATTAATTCAATCTATGTCTCCTGACAGATTCTTTAATTATAGAATTGTCTTTTCTCACTTACATGTAATCACCTATAATCTGTCTGCAAAGAGGAGAAAAATTACGCTAACTTCAGAAAATCTACCTAAGAAATAAAAAAATTTTATTTACAAGGTAGAGGAGTTGCATCATTTTCCATTTTAGATAAAATTTTAAAACACCATTCAAGAAATAGTGTGTCCTATCTTAACATTTTCCTTCCCCCGTTATTGAAGTTGCATGTTAACATACTATTTTATGCAGCATGGAATGCAATAATATCAAACACGTTTATAAAAGAAAGTAATAACTAGGCTTGACTACTAAATTTCTTTCTGTTAATAAGCACCAAAATAAATTTTATTTACAATTAGAGAAGGGAAAAAAGGGAAGAGAATAGGAGAAATTAAACAAGTTCAAAATTGCTACCCAAGTTGAACTTTCTAAGAATTAATCCAAACTTTAGTCTGGATAAAAATCCATAAAAGAAGTGTCTCTGAGATCAAAGACATTTCAATCATATTTTCTGATTTTAAAATAAAGACTTCTGTATTAACGCAAAAGTAAAATGAACACCTTATTTTTTACATTCTGTTCTAATCCTTTAATTGCTTTTTCTGGTGTTTGTATTTTATTCTGGTTGATTTGAAAATGATAGGATGAATCAGTATGATTCTATCATTCCCAGCAAATGTATTTCCCAAGTTTTGCTATTTGGATTAGTGTAGACACAGTTCCATCTGCAATTGATATGTACAGACCAACCTTGACTTTGTATAGTATTCTTAGGGGAATTTTAAATGTAAAACCAGTACTGATACCTTTGAATGTACAACCAGCTGCAGTCTTTTCTTAACAAAAACGACCGTGTCTTCTCCAAGGGCTATACAAACATTAATGTCTACTGTGGTAGATGCACAATACCAGTATATAAAACCACTATCAAGTTGAAATCACAGTTTAATGGGATTGCCACATTTTCTCCTGCACTCATGTACTCTAATATACCTACCTAAGAAGCATTTATTAATTGAAAGAGAAGTCAAGAACATGATTAGGAGAAAAAAGTTACCTACAGGTTTCATGGTTAGATCATAACTAGATCAGCTGTAGAAGCCTCTGAATAATTTGTTTTTATGTAATGAAACACTTCTTTCTCAATTATCCAAAACTGAGTACAGTACTTCGTCACACTATTCACTACTCACATCTAGATGTACAGTAGAATATGTTGTTGCCTGAGTTTTTGTACCAAGTTTCATAAAGTCACAGGTGGTTAAGGAAACACCAGCTCATCCTCTCCCCTTTTCACCTCTCCCATTTTGCTCTACTTAAAACTCAATGAGTTGACGTTTGAGTAACATAAAATTCGCAGCTCTACTGGACTCTATATAAAATCACAGACTTAAACCAGAAATGCTGATTTTATGGTCTACTACAATTTGTCTGAACATCACCTTTTATTAATTCCTCACTGTTCCACAGATTCTGTTAGTCACCTCTCCCCCTAAACTCTCTCCAAATCCAGAGACGCTACCCACAATAGTTAGTACTACCCAGGGGAATGTTTCCTGAGTTATACTTCGCACATTTCCATGTTTTTCCCAATTTATACTCACCTTTCTGTTTACCTTCTACAGCAGACCTAAGGAAGGATTTTGTGTTCAAAATCTTGTTTTCTCCAATTATGCAAGTAGAGTTAGTAAAGATTTCTTCACTTTACAATTTTGCCTTTCTTAAGCTGATGTCTGCCTGTGTCTCACAGCCACATTTTAAATGTTCAGTTCTAGCAATTCAAAAGGAGAAATAATTGCATAGGTTCACAAAGCAGCTAAATGCTTGAGTGACAGCATAGCTCAGAATTGCAATATGGTCTCTGTAGTAGCTGACATCTTTACTTTAAAACAGACGATAATAGCAAAGTTAAGAAAAAAAAAAAAAGCTTAAATCTTACCGATAATTGATATTGGCTTTCTGGCAAACCGTATTCTTCCCTGGAAGCCAACGTACTTACTCCTGCAGCCTGCAGACCACAATCGGACCACATATTCAGCACCAAAAAAGACAACCAGAACTATTTCCTATCGAAATTAAAAAGACAAAAACCCAATTTTTTTCATTAAAAGACAGACTACAGTTTGTACATCTAATTTATTCCTATGACTAATACAAATAAGCTTGTTGAGATGAAAGATGCAATAAAAAGGATTGTGCCTCATCTGTCCACTTTTTATATGCATATGCCAGCCAGTACATAAAAGGGAGATATAATCTGCTCCTGAATGTGATTTGCACAAATAAATGGATGGTTTACGCTCCTTTCCATCAGTATATCATAGGGAAAAACCACAATCATCTTCTTCTTTTGTTTCTTTCCAAAACTTTTAAAATTTTTTTAATTTTTTTTTTTAAATTTTTTTAAAAAATTTTTAAAAGTAAGGAACGGAGGGAGGCTACAAGAATCTCATTCCTAAAACTAACAAGTATATGAAATATTTCTTGATCATGAAACAGAATTTATAAACATAAAACCAGAAAGTGTAATGTCAACTTTTGTATATTCAAAATAGGATTGTAGAATCATAGAATATCTCAAGTTGGAAGGGACCCATAAGGATCATCAAGTCCAACTCCCTGCTCCTTGCAGGACTACCTAAAACTAAATCATATGATTAAGCATTGCCCAGATGCTTCTTGAACTCTCTCAGGCTTGGTGCTCCCTGGGGAATCTGTTCCAGTGACCAACTGCCCTCTCAGTGAAGAATCTTTTCCTAATGTCCAACCTGAACTTCCCCTGATGCAGCTTCATTCTGTTTCCTTGTGTCCCATCGTTGCTCACCAGAGAGAGGAGAGGAGATCAGCACCTCCCCCTCTGCTGCCGCTCTTGAGGAAGTTATAGACTGTGATGAGGTCACCCTTCAGCCTTCTCTTCTCCAAGGTGACAAGCCAAATGACCTCAGCCGCTCCTCATAAGTCTTGCCCTCAAGGCCTTTCACCATCTTGGTCACCCTCCTCTGGACACACTCTTAATAGTATGATGTCCTCCTTCTATCGAGGCATCTTAAACTCCTTGAGCTGGGGCCACACCAGAGCAGTGTAGAGTGGGACAATCATCTCCCTCGACTGGCGAGCGATGCTGTGCTTGATGCACTCCAGGATACAGCTGGCCCCTTTGGCTGACTGTTGAGTTGTATTCAACTTGCCATCAACCCAAACCCCTAGATCTCTTTTCACGGGGCTGCTCTCCAGCCTTTTGTCCACCTATCTGTATGTATAACCAGGACTGCCTCATCCCAGGTGGAGAATAAAGAACTTGCTCTTGTTAAATTTCATATGGTTGGTGATTGCCCAGCTCTGGAGTCTATCCAGATCTCTCTGTAAGGCCTCTCTACCCTCGAGGAAGTCCACAGCTCCTCCTAGTTTAGTATCGTTGGCAAACTTACTCAATGTACATTCCATTCCTGCATCCACATCATTTATAAAAACATTTAAGCGCACTGGCCCTAAAATTGAGCCCTGGGGAACCCCACCGGTGACTGGCCGCCAGCCTGATGTAACCCCATTTACTACAGCCCTTTGAGCACCGCCCATCAGCCAATTGCTCACCCAATGTATTACGGGCTTGGCCAGCTGTGTGCTGCACAGTTTATCCAGAAGGATACTGTGAGAGACAGTATCAAAATCTTTGCTAAACTCCAAAACCACCACATCTGCCGACTTCCCTTTGTCAACTATGCGTGACCTTGTCATAAAAGGAAATTAAGTTGGTTAAGCAAGACTTTCCCCTCGTGAATCCATTCTGGCTATGACCAATGACTGCATTGTCTCTCAAGTGTTTTTTGGCAACTCCCAGAATAACCTTCTCCATAATTTTAACAGGCACTGAAGTGAGACCGACAGGCCTGCAGTTACCAGGGTCTTCCTTCTTACCCTTCTTGAAAATTGGGACAACATTTGCCAGCTTCCGATTGACTGGGATGTCTCCAGACTCCCAAGACTATTGAAAAATAATGGACAGAGGTCCCGCAATGATATCAGCCAGCTCTTTCAGTACCCTGGGATGAATCCCATCAGGCCCCATAGATTTACGTGCATGCAGCTGGAGCAGCAAGTCTCAAACAAGTTCAGGGTCAGCTGGGAGTTTATCATTCCCCTAGTCACAGTATTCCAGCACAGGGCTCCAGGGTTCCCAGGGCCATCATCAGTGTGGAAGACAGAGGCGAAGAAGGCATTAAATGTCTCCGCTTCGTCTACAACCCTATTTGTGAGGTGACCGACCTCGTCAAGCAACAGCCCAATGCTATCTTTGATTCTCCTTTTGATATTAACATATTTTAAAAAGCCCTTTTTGTTGTTCTTCATAGTGCTGGCCAGCTTGAACTTTAATCGAGCTTTGGCCGCAAAAAATTTTCTCCCTACTGTGGCAAACAGCATCTCTGTAGTCCTCCCGTGTCGCCCATCCTTGCTTCCAACGTCCGTACACTTGCCTTTTCCATTTAAGTTCTAGAAGAAGATCCCTGCTCAGCCAAGCTGGCCCTCTGCCCCACTTGCTTGACTTCTGGCACTTTAGAATTGCCTGCTCCCATACTCTTAAGAGATGGCTCTCAAAAAGTGACCAGCATTCATAGACCCCAAGATCTTCAAAAGCAGATTCCCAGGGGACCTTACTAACTGGCTCCTCCAGCAGCTTGAAGTCTGCTCTCCCCACATCCAAGCTCAAAGTTTTGCTGGCAGTTTTTCTCCTATCATCAACTTTTGACACTCAGCTACTTCGTGGTCACTGTGACCAAGACAGCCATCAATCACCACTTCGCCCACAATTTTCTCTCTGTTTACAAACAACAAATGTTTGATGTAAGGTATCTTCCACGTGCTTCAGAAATTCCCTGGACCTGTTTGTGTCCACTGTATGATATTCCCAGTTGATGTCTTAGAAGTTAACATCACCCATAAGGACAAGGGCAGCTGATCTAGAGATATCCCTTAACTTCTTGTAGAATCATTTATCAGTGTCATCATCCTGGCTGAGTGGTCGACAGTAGACTCCCACAACAACTCAGTGACTGAGGTGACAAGTATGTATACAGCTTATAAAATAAATGAATGATCTAGATTTTAATATTACTTCCCTCTAGCATTATATTGCAAAGCACTCAGGCATAACCAAGGATCAGTATACTTTGAGATACGTCTAAAGAAAGCAGATTAGTAACGATGACAACATGGACAGATTTGTTGAGATCTTTGTTCTTTCCTTCCTTCCTTGTTTTCCTCCGCCATTGCAATATGCTAGCACAACCAAAATACAGCTTCTAGGCTTTGTTCCAACCCAAGCTGTATCCCCTAACTCAGAGTCACCAAACACCTACTACATAAATTACAGCTTTGGAAAATATTTGTATTTTAAATTCAACATGCTTGCAATCTGCACCTGGGGAATTTGAAAGCACCCACAGAGTGAACATACTTAAATCATAACTTTCACTGAAGAACAATACCAACATATCTTTAAAACTGACATTCTGAATGGTTGAAAAGAGACCAAAATATTTCAAGGTTGAGAAACAGATAAGAAAATCGCTACACTAATATGCAAAACTTCACATCAATTTTCATTTTTAACAAAGTTAGGTCAACATTTCTGTATTCACTTCTACCTCCTTGTTTTGCCTGGAATGAAAACCAAGAAAATATGCAGTCTTTCTCTGTTTTCATGGCACTTTCAGCCTGACTAAAACCAAGGATTAGCAGAAAGCTAAGAAAGTTTACAGCACAGTTTCAAGGCAGAAGCACAAGAAAATATGCAGCAAATTAGGTCCACAAGTTTGACTTTTTTAATTAAAGCATTATCTAGAGTTTCTACAAGTAATATTTCACGTTTGTGTTCTGCGTGAAATCTAAATGCAAACATTTATTCAAGTGTAACAGTCAAAGCACAATTCAAGAACAATCTTCAAAGGAAAACAATTCTCGTATTTCAGGAATCTTGCAAAATGCTCTCTCACTTATTAAATTGTCTACGTTTTTAGCAGGTTCCTGGTATCATCGCTCAGTAGCATTTGTTTTCAAATCTTTTCTTAAGGGATCTCTTATTTCCACCAAAGGAAGCAGAACACTGTCCATACAGACCTAATAGACCTGCTGGAGGACTAGACTGAAGCTTTGCAGTAGACTGTGAAGTCGTGAGCACTTCTTTCTGTAATTAGGAAGAAAGGTAGTACCAAAGCTTGAACTCAAAGAGCATTTCTGAAGCAGACAGTTCCACGTCCTTCTCTGCAGACTAAAATGGCTGAGCTCCACTGAGCTCCACCTCGAAAATATACATGTTCATAGTCTTAGAGGAAGAAACACAATTAGAAAGCATAGCTTATGTGATTTTGTTGACAATGTTGGTAACTCGCCCTTTGACAAGGGAAGATATCCACAGCAATTCAAATGAAAACAAACGTGCCATCCAACTGCACCAAACGCATGCTTCTGCCACTCAGCGGCAGTTGATTCAATGTCGATCCTAACAGACGACACTGATGGCAGTGGAAGAATCATTTCTACAGAAATTGCATATTAGACTCACTGGGTCAGTTAGGTAAAAAATTGTGTAGAAAGGAGACAAGCAGATAAGTGCTGAGGAAGCAAAAACTTCTTAGACTTAGGTTATTCCTTGATGATCCTCTGAGGGTACTTTTAAAAGCTGACATTGAAACTGTATCTGGCCTGAGGGTATTTTATTCTCAAGGCAAATTCCAGAATATATTATTTTATTTCAGCTATCAACAAGAACCCATCTTGGTTACATCCAGGAAACCCTGTCGAAGTCAATAAGGTGGCACATTCTATGGAAAGCAAAAATAAATTTTTGACAGGAAGGAAGAAGAAGGAAGAACCTCCATCTTCAATAAATTTGAAATTAATTACTGATGTCAGTTCATTTTGTCCTGGACAGGTGTCCACATTACCAAAACCAGAGCAATTAACACATTTGTTGGCAGCCTCAGACAGGCCGAAGACCAAAAGAACATGGAAACTGGACAAACATCACAGCTCTATAGGTGGTCCTTCCAAAAAAAAAAAAAAAAAGAAGGAAGATTATGAAACTCACACTGTTGTTGTGTATACTTCTAATGAAAGGTAGAAGACATCCATTTCCAGGGCTGTCAAGACTGATCAAGCTTCACCTCACTAAACTCACCTTTAAAAAAGCCCTAACCCACCTCTTTTTTCCTCCTATACACATAAACACTTTTCAGAACCTTGAATTTATTGCCTCACATTTACTTTCCAGTAAAGAAAAAGAGCCCCAGCAATTTTCTGGAAGATCAGAAAAATACTTGTTTTCCCTGAAAGGGCAACAAAAGATGGTGAGGAGTTGTTATGGGGGCAGCTGATCCCAGAAAAAATCTGCAAGAAAAAATCTGCAAAAAAAAATCTGCAAATTAAATAGTATGCCTAACATGCTCCTGATGATTTACATCCATCTGTATGTCAGTTTGAGATCTTTCTCCAGTTTTCTGAAATTTTCTAGAACTTTTTCTTTCAAAATGGGATTATATTCACACGGATCCCGCAAAACATTTTTATTTAGGCTCCCAGCAGTATTTTACCCCTTCTCCTGCAAGTAGTGAAGGAAGAAATACATAATAGAGGATTCTCAGCAGAATCATAAACCTGGAAAGTCATTTGGCATGAACAGAAAGCCAGGGATGAACCCCTGTAATGAAATCAAAACCAAAAAAACCAAGTAGGAACAAAGCATTACCTCAACAAAATAAGAGCCACATCTGGCTTGATCAACATAGAACTAATAAATACCCTTGGTTATTCTATCTAGCAATCAGCTTTGAGTGTCAGCCTACCATTTTTCTCAGCAACCCTCTCTGAACTCCTACGAGGAAAGAAAGGGAAAGCAAAGCTGCGTATCCTTTGACTAGAACAGCTGCCATAAACTGTCAGGGCATTTGCCATGACCCATTGAAGGATGACAAGACAGGCGTGGAAAAACAGAGAGCATCATCCTTTGCCTGGGGCACTGAACTTGCTCCAGAGGCACATCGTATTGACAAAGGTACCAGTGGAGAGGGTCTTCTGGCAGTGCTGTAAATCAAATTCTCTTCCAGGAAGCAGAGCACAGAGGAAGGAAACAACAGGACGGACCCGATTCTTCACACTCACGTGTTAGTCTCTTCCTGTTTTGTCAGGGGTAAAAGATGCTTTTGGCAATTCAAATTGCCACAGTAATACTAGAGAATGCATTTAACATGCAGGAACTGCCTAATCCCTGTAAAGAACTAACATATAATGTAAATTATTTTAAATTGGGCTTGTACCATCTAATGTCTCTGCTAAAGTCAGTACCAGCATTCCATTATTCTGTGCTCGTCCCTGTCATCTAGGAAAAAAAAACCAAAACACACACCCGTAATATTCTTTGCCCAGTCAGGCAGAAGCCCTTAAAATCATTTCATCTTTATATTTTTTTTCTTTTGCTTAAGTCTAGCCAGTGCACAAGTCTTTTTTTTTCCTCCACAAAATAAATCAGAAAATAACACATGATCATGTTTATGCTACTCTCAGTATAAATCCATTTTATTAATTTTACTAAAAATATGAAAAAAAATAAGCTTAAAGGGAAATCTGTATGCAAATAACTTCCATCCGTATCTAATTCAATCAGGCAAATAAGAAACTCTTGTGGAAAAGCCATCAACTTTTACCCAAGAATGTCATTGATGACCAAATCAAAAAAACGCTCACATTAACACAGAAAAGCAACATTTTATACAGGAGTGTGTATAAATGAAATATATAGCCTGGAATTTACAATATGTTCCAGTACGGTTATGGATAACTGCACGGGGGAAGCAGGAGAAGGGAAGGAGTTCGGCTGGAGTGATTAAAGTGCACACATGAAAAAGACGAGTATTTTCTCAGCTGCAGCTGTGTTTTAGGTGGAGAGCGCACACAAGGCTCTCTTCACTTTTTTTATTGGAATATTTAGGTGCTCGGGTAAAAGGAGGAAGTGGGATGGCTAAATGAATAGTGTGTGCTCACGAAGATTCAATCAAGGAATGGCAGCTCAAAACAATGAAGCCTCAGAAGCAGGCATAAAGGTTTAATAGTCCAAATGTTTGCACACGTGTACTTATGTCCAAAATTTAATCTGATAACCTGTCTTCAAGGTTTTCCAGTCCTTAGAGTTGAAAATGTCACTTTCATGACCTGTTGAGCTTAAGAGTTACTCAAATGCTATGAAAACCTATGGATACTGAAAATACTTATTTCCTACCATCATGCTTGCTCTTATAAAGATGACAAACATCATAGGTGAAAACATAATATCCAATATATGGAAGAAAAGATACCAAACACTGCTAAGTGACCTATAGTATCATTAGCTTATTCAGACTTACATCTTTTAGATGAAACCAAGGCACTTCATGTTTTAAAAAGTCTGTTGTTTAGCTACAAATGGACTCGTTTAACATTTCTTAAAGAAATATTTCCTCGTATGCCTGATAAATATGCTGAATTTGCTGACTTCATACCAGGAGTATCTTTACCTTTCAGTTTATTGATATCTGCTATTTCCTGTACAGAATGAAGTTGTACGCTATTGAGGGAAGCACATGGCGCTCTAGTCACATTACCGGTAACAACTACAATTCAAGTGAGGTGGGGGAGTCGGAGAGGAAGATCTACTTTTTAATTCTATTTAGGCAGGCAACAATTTTTCTACAAAGAAAATTAATTACAGTGTCCATTATTTTTGAGCAGGACTTTTTTCTAGAATTGCTTAATTCAGAAAGATACTGCTAAGGCAAACATAATCAAATCATGAATCAGGAAGATTCAAGAAGTTAGTGCCTGAAGTTCTTCATTTCTCTATAGATCCACCAGTAGCCCACAGGAGCCTTCCAGTTCCCCAACAGCATGGTTTGAAGCCTGACCTGAAGGGACCACCTCTGGTAGGAGGGGAAGGGTTTAGCTTTGCTCCTGGAGTGGAATCTATCCAATGCGAATATCCACTTTGGAATTGTAAATACTCACGTCCATGTTTCTTAACCTTTTGATTTGGGCGGGTCTCAAAATTTCAAGGAGAGGAACTGGAAAAATCCTGCTTGTACCTCTCCACCTTTCTCTCACTCCCAAGTAAGAAATGTTTCTCTAGTCTCTTGGGCCACATTCCGAAACCACTTTGCACAAAAAACTCTATAGAGCTAGAGTAAGAAGTGAGTAAAATTTGACTAAGGGCATTTTGAGTCGGCCCTTTGTTAATTTTCATTTCAGCCATACTTACCGCACAACGATTTCTGTTTTAGACAGTTGAAAGCACACAGCAATCACCCAACACAACATGTTCTGTGCTGCATTAGGGCAAAGCACAAGGTAATATAACCCACAATAATTGTACTATAACTCACATCAAGAACCTTGATAGTTACATCTGACTCCAGAAAGACTATGGCAACTCAGCAAGATCACTTAGCAGACAACTTAAGCTTATGGAATGCATTGAAAGACTTGTGGACTCAAATTTTTTCCCAATAAGTTCAATGTATGAAGCAATATTCCATATCTATTTTAACAATGTTTTATATTGTCATAAGATAATATTCCTGATCTATTTTTTCATCTTCCCACAGATGAACAAGAAGCTCAGAAAGAAACAGGGATTCTCCCTCTTGTTTTCTCTCTCACAGCTTTACAAGGAATAAAAGAATAGAGCAACACTTTTGAGTCGTGGTTATTTTTATTCAGATGTATTCTACACTAGCATAGTCTGATTCTTCCATAGTATAAAAGAAATAGTGTATTTTTCTACTGAAGCAGTTTACCTGTCAGTGCCTTGAAGGGACTGGACACCTCATTAACACCTACTGTTACACAGGCAAGATATGCTACGCAAATATCACAAAATGCCACTAAGTATTATGGGACCTACTCTGTATGCCAGAATCTGTAAGAAATCCATTATCATCTGTAAGAAACGATCTGGTACCTGTGAACTTCATGTATTAGACTATCAACATGTCACTGTATTAAACAGACCTGGAGAAGGCCCTAAGTGCTAATGCCATGTGGCAAAGCACAGATTTAGAGTTATAAATTGGCACAAAAGCAGGAAATGGATAAAAATTCCACCATTTTTACTTTCTAACATGGATTGCTTTGATAGGATGGAGAAAATGCCCTCAAACCTATTAGAATACATACACTTCACCATGAATCATACAGAAGTCTAAATTAAGCCTATATATCATGCAGCCTTGTTTCTACTCTGCTGACAGATTAAAGATGACACAGCATTTTATGATATGACTACATAGCTTAAATGGGAGAAGGGACAAAAGCAGACACAAAAACAAAGGAATGGCAGAGCTAGTCCACTATAGACAGGAAGAGTGTCTCCTCTTTTAAAAACACATACTTTGAAAATGGTGTCATCAACTCACTACTTTCAAAAAAGAAAAGCCATCCTGAGCTCCGGTTCAGAAACAGAGCGGTTAAATACACACATGGCTTAGCTGGCTTTAGTAAGCCAACTATCACTTGATACTCTGAAGTTTGGATACTCCGAGAAGCCTAGCCTATATATACAGCAGGACAATGTGTTCATGGCATATGATGCAGAAGAAATCATTATATACAGCCAAAACCGAGCAGTGACTTCAGGAAAGACACAGAACAATATGACCCATCTGTAGCCTAGAACTCTTTCATGAGATCCTCCCCTTAAGCCCTGACTCCTAAATACAGCCGCAGCATGAGCCTCGGTCCTGAAAAGCTGAAGCAGCAGCTGATGTGGGAGCTCCTAATCTTACATTTCAGCCTTTGCTCCAACAGGATTTGCAAACACAGGAATGGTAATAAAAACTACATGCCAAATGTAGTCACCACATGAGGATGGCTAGCAACTAGGCAATGTGAGAGGGCAATGAGGGCCTACAACAGAGTCAACAAGTGAGGACCCCAAAACCAGAGTCTTTAAGGGTTTTGTGTACCCTCTAGTACCATACCGCTATGAACTACAGGTGTTAACATGTTTGGAAGATATGCTGTTGCTTTTTGCAGCAAAGAAACACGTCAGAGGAAAGCAGATACATAAAGTGTATCTCCCAAAGGAAGAGGTCCCACAGGAGATGAGCTCATCTAGAAAAACCGCTAGAATCAAGGATCCAGCCCTGCTGACACAGGGAAGGTGATCGCAGCTGAAACACTAAGACTGTCCACCTTGTTTGTGGCTCTGCTGCAGAAAGCTGCTAGGACAGCACATGCCCTTTAAAGTCTTATCTTATAAGCCTGAGAGAAAAACAGCAGGAAACCACCCATCAGGAGAATATGACTAGAATGTAGTGACCCCTGGTGAAAGCAGAAGAAAAGACTCAGAAGTGCTTCACTTACTCTAATAGATAATAATATTGTAAGTCTTCCTTTTTTGCATTGAAAACAAACCACTGTCAGAGATACAACACTGAAATAACTAAGGTTTTGGTCCAATCCAGTATATCAATTCCTACACAGTTTTGCCATTACCACTTACCCTGAAAATATTGTAGTGATTTCACATTTAGATTATGTGCTCTGAACTGGAAAGTCCATTAAGATAAACAATATTTCTTATCCCTCCTTCATTCCAATTTCAGTGACCACAATGTTAAATACATCATGGCATACAACTAGAAATTAAATTAACAAAGTTGAATCAATAGATTTATAGTAAAAACATTCTACTTTCTCAAAGTCAAGAACACTCTTGGTATTCTTAGATTTAAAAAGTAATTAACATCAGGATGTTAAAGACTTCCCTTTCACCTACACTGTCATTATACAAATTGATGATTTATTGTGTTCTGTTACTCATAGTGTGTAAAAACATCATGTGTATGACAAAAATAATATTTCATTCTTGGTTTTGGAAGAGCACAATTAGTGAAATTACTCCCACGAGCTAAGAAACTCTCTCTTTGCAAGGTCTTTTACAATAAAAATAAAAATCTGTCTTTTGTAAACTACCATGGTGACCTCTCCTGGTAGAAAAATATATGACCTCTAACCATGAAAACACTCGGTCAGATTAATCCTCAAAGGAGGAATTACACCAGGCCCGTTTTATAGTTTACTTTTTAATACCATATCCTTAAAGATCTAGATGCCATTTACAAATCAGAACTGACACACAAACTACTAGACCATTAAGAAAACATTACAGCCTCCTGCTGCACAGGCAAAAGCCTATGCAAAAGGCTTTGGCAACATTTTACAAAAAAGTTTTCAATAGAATCATCTTAGAGTAAGATAAAATTATAACTGTATACATTAGGGAATTAAAACTTGGGACAAAGTGGAAGGATAAAATGTTACCTAAAAGTGACACAATGAAGGAAGCCTGAAAATACAGACGGACGTAAGCATACGCGTGGTTTGCTGAAAACATAGTATTTTTTCCTTTTTTGGCATAAATTTTTAAAATAAAAGCAGTAATTTCCATGGGAACTTTAAGTAAAAATACTCCTAAGTAATTTTTTTTATTTTTAATCTCAGTCATTTAGCTACTGTGGGGGAGGTGATTCTCCCCGTCTACCCTGCTGTGGTGAGCCTCCCCCCTGCAGTACTGCCTTCAGCTCTGGGGTCCTCAGCACAAGAAGGACATGGACCTGTTGGAGCGAGTCCAGAGGAGGCCACGAAGATGATCCGAGGGCTGGAGCACCTCTGCTGTGAGGACAGGCTGAGAGAGTTGGGGTTGTTCAGCCTGGAGAAGAGAAGGCTCTGGGCAGACCTGAGAGCAGCCGTCCAGTACCTAAAGGGGCCGACAAGAAAGCTGGGGAAGAACTTTTTACAAGGGCTTGGAGTGACAGGACAAAGGGCAATGGCTTTAAACTGGAAGAGGGAAGATTTAGATGAGATATTAGGAAGAAATTCTTCCCAGTGAGGGTGGTGAGGCAGTGGCACAGGTTGCCCAGGGAAGTTGTGGATGCCCCATCCCTGGAAGTGTTCAAGGTCAGGTTGGATGGGGCTTGGAGCAACCTGGTCTGGTGGGAGGTGTCCCTGCCCATGGCAGGGGGGTTGGAACTGAATGGTCTTTAAGGCCCCTTCAACCCAAACCATTCTATAATTCTGTAATTCTATGAACTTCAAGGTTTGCCTATGGTCATGGAAAAACCCTGTGCTAATACATCAGCAACTCTTTGAGAATGGCTCAAGACATTCTTTGCTTTCAACAACCACTCAACAATACTAACTAGTGAAAATACATAAATTTGTTGTACACACCTGAAATAAAGCTTTATACCTCAGGAAGCAGACATGTCCACGTAAGTTTAATGACCTCCCAGAGAAGAAAGTGGCTGAAGAATAAGCATAACTTTAAACACTACAGTAGATAAGATTTTAGAGGATCATTCTTAGAACAAGGAGTATAAAAGGAACACTTACATACAAGTTGCAAATATTAAAAGTCAAAAAGAACAGTTAAACAAGCAGAATTTTTGTAATGAAAGGCTTCATAAGCAATCAGCACAGATTTGATTGATCTGTTGAACTCACAGGGAAAATGTCAACACGTGAAAGCAAAAAGAAGTAAAATGGTTAGAACTCTGGGAAATACGGTCAATGGAAATTGAGCTGACCCATGACAGGAACCCAAGGTAATGATAAAAGTGCATATATTTTTTTTAACAACAAGTACATTAAAACCAACCCCAGTATTTAAAAGCTAACTTTCTCTTCTTTTAATTATTTATTACCAAACCATCTGTAAATATATCAGTGAGGAACTGAAGCAGGAAATTACTTCAGGCAGGTAGGGTTTCCAATTAAAACGAGATAATACTATGCCTGTTCTCTTCATTTCTCAGAATATGCATTTTGAGAGAATTTGACATTAAAAAAAGAATAACAAGCAACACGTAAGGATGACGGAACAAAAAGACAGCTGTCAGGTTTTGCCTTCTTCAAGATGAACACTCTTCAAGAGCCAGGCCGCTGTCAGAAAAGTGCATGTGGATACAGCTCTGCAGATCAGGCAGGAAGCACAAACTCATTCTGTACTTAGTCACACGATATTTAAGGAGCACTTACGAAAACCACTGGGAAGGCAGCAGATAAACACAAGTAATAATTAGGAGCCAATTCTATCAAAGACAGAAAGTGAACAGTGTTGACTCAAGATGCTAGGAAATCCCGTAATCACTGTTCTTGACCTGTATTTGGAAGAAGCTATTAAAAAGGCAAGTGAACCCTGACAAATATTTCCATGAGTGTCAAAAGTGTCTAGAGAGTAATTAAGTAGGGGGGCGGAAAAAAAAAAAACCAACACCAAAAGACAGATATTTAATAGGTTTTTTCTTCCCTGTTTTTACTAAAAGTATTAATCCATTTTTTGAAAGAAATTTTAAAGCAGTTCCAAAATTCTGATGCTCACATGTCTGTTGGGAATAGGCTTTACTGTGTGGTCCACAAAAAGGCAAGAAAGCCACATTCCCTCCCCTCCCCTCCAACTGTTACTCTTAGAACATACCATACACCCTGGTTACCCGCCTTCTGGTACTCAGGCATGGCATGATAATTTGTGAGGCCGTATCTCATGTTCATAAACATCATCCTGCGCAAGGACTATTTCAGAAACTTGTTTTCAGTATACAATAGGATAAATTCTCTCCTTTCAGCAGTCCCAGTTACAGAACTGCCCATAGTCATCCCTCACATTGCTCTTTTGGCTCTGTCTGCTGCTCAGTTTTGCCAATTTGTTCTGATGATCAAAATGGAGGATTTCTTAAGAGAGTACCTGCTCCGATATTTAGGGCATGAGATACTGGAAGAAACGCACAGGGACATCAGACAAGGGACTTAACAGAGGCATGACAGGCTTCTTCCACAAGTCAGGTATTAAGCACTGAGTGCATCAAATCACGATCTGACAACAGGCCACTGAAAGTGACATCATGGTGGAAGTTTCTCACAGACCACATGACTGTAGAGGGTAAGTCTGGTGGGGAGCGGCTGAGGGAGCTGGGGGGGTTTGGTCTGGAGAAGAGGAGGTTGAGGGGAGACCTGATCGCTCTCTACAACGACCTGAAGGGAGGTTGTAGCCAGGTCAGGGTCGCTCTCTTCTCCCAGGCAAGAAGTGACAGGACAAGAGGACATCGTCTGAAACTGCATCAGGGGAAGTTCAGGCTAGAAATGAGAAGGCATTTCTTCACAGAAAGGGTTGCTAGGCATTGGAACGGGAGGTGGTGGAGTCCCCATCCCTGGAAGTGCTTAAGAAAAGACTGGACGTGGCACTTAGTGCCATGGTCTGGTTGATATGGTGGTGTTAGGGCAAAGGTTGGACTTGATGATCCCAGAGGGCTCTTCCAACCAAATTGATTCTGTGATCCTGTGATTCTGCGATTCTGTGATTCTGTGATTCAGGATAAGAAGGCAGACAAAGCCTTCCTTAAACAACTCAAGAAAGTTTCTAGATCATGTCCTGGTCCTTAGAGAGGACTAGTGGAGATGCTATCCCCTCCCATGACACAATTGTAACTAGAGTGGCCACAATTATTTTGGAAAACCGTATTTCCCCTTCCTCTACGAAAACATGCATCCGTAAGAGAGGAAGAGAGGGGCAGGCAGTGCAAGTTTAGAAGGCAGACGGTAATTTAGTATTACCTTAAGTGTTGCAAACACTATTCACAGCTGTGGCCTGTTCCATTGTGGTTTTTTCCCCAGACATTGTACAAAAACTTTCTCATGCAGCAGATCCAAAATATTCATGGATAGACAAGTGAAAAAGCTCCCAAAAGTACAGATCCAGGACCAAGGAAAGCAGACGAAACTACAGATTCCTCTTCATACTACACTACACCTAGCAATCTGAATAAAAAACAACTGCAAGTGCATTTAAGCTTTGTGGACTGTGAAATAACAGTACATTGTTATTCCACCTAGAAGTCTTGTGATCCATTTTAAACACTATTTGCAACTCTAAGCTTCTCTCTGCAAGCATAAAAAATTCAGGAGGAATTCTGTTTTTCACTATCTATTCTGTTGGTGTTTATCAGCATGATTTATTGTGCCAATACCACTGTTACTTGCTGGCTTGCTAAATATTCAGAGGAGAAACAAAAAACCACTCAGGAATTAAGAGTATGTATACGGAAAAATTAATTTAGATTATCCCAGACAAAGCTGGCAAAAACCCTCCCAGGAGTGTCAATGAATACACAAAATATTTGGTAGTATGAGAACAAAAACCTCCTTCAAATGACAGCATTTGCAAGTTCAAGATAAGCAATTTCACTAGCTCTACTACCATGAAGTAAACTGATTTTAACACAATGATGATCAATGGAGATTCACTTGGTACCTTTTCTTCATAAACGCAAAGAATAGAGGTTTCCATCAAACAGAGCAATTTACAGCATTTGGGGAGGCAGAGCATCAGCCTGTATCAGTAACTGGCTATACAACGTCTTCAATCGTCTCAAAGATGACAGATTGGCCTTAACATTCAAACGCAGGGCCAAAGAGTCGTATTTTTTTGCCTTCAGAATTCACTTAAATTTTCAGAGACTTGAAAACAAATTCTTGGGGGGTGGGGGGAGGACAGTAAGCGTTTGGGGCTTTTTTGACTTTAAGTTCCAGGAACCGCTTCTTCAGCCCCCTTTTTCCATTCAAACTACGAACACTGCTTTGGAGGGCCTTCTTGATATGATATTCTCTTCTTGGTATATTCAAATAGCTTGTCTGAATGAAGATAGGTTTCACACTTGGCAAGAAATTAGCTTACACCACCCAGATGTATTAAGAACATTAAAAAATTAAGTCTTTAAAACACAAGACTTTAGCAACTTAGGACACATCTCCAATCACATCTATTACTAATGTGCCATATCTATCCTAGTGACACATATTATCCAAAACTGTATTTGGCACATCACTTCATCACCTGTTTGTTCTCTAAGAAAATACAAAAACATTTAAGTGTCTACAAGTATCAAATGCTATCTTTCTTGTCAGGCCTTACCAACTTTCAACATCACAATTTTGAAGTTGATCCTTCCCAACTGTTAATCTACCTCAATATAATGAAAAGTGTTTTTTCCACAAGCGGGGAAAAAACCACAAGCATCACATACTAGTATTTATTTGCTACTGACACACTACCAGGGCTATACAGAGAATTACAGGTTCCTTTAATCAGGAGAGAAACAAACCAATTTCATTTTGAACTTGATCCAATACATGCTTTGGTCCAATGTTCTTTCTCACCATCCTGGCAGTCTCTACTGTTCCCAAATACTTTCAGGAGAGCAGAGTCACATGTGTTTTTGTATTTTGGAGAGAGAAACTCTCTCTGGTTACACGAACAGTCAACTATGGTATGAAGTAGATCAGAGTAATGACCTACTGTCACCATTTAAGGCTGGGCCGGCGCTTAAAGCAGGTGGCCGATGCTCTTTGTTAACCCCGTCCTTTCCCAGAGGGGGAAGGAGAGGAGAAAAAGGAGAGAGGCCAATGGATTGGGAAGTTAAAACAACTTCAATAAAACGATAACAATGAAAAAATAGTATAAATAATATTAATACTAATACTACTAATAACAGAAATAGAAATACACAAAACCAATGCTGAGCTTCCCAATGACGACCACGTGAGTGGTGGCTCGCAGTGCTCATGTGGCAGGACGGGCATCCGGATGTCCCGGACTGGACTCCGCAGCCGACAGGAACCGGATTCAGGGATGCATGGATCAGGGTTGGAGGCAGGAGAGCGAGCAAAGTCCCAAGGGGATGCCGACCATGAAGGAAAGAGGGCTGACCCTCGTGATCCCTGAGCTTTATATTGAGTATCCACGTGTAGGGGATGGAATACTGCATTGGTCAGTCCTTGGTCACCTGTCCTGTCCGCAGCTCCCTGCAGGTGTGACCTTTTTGGCCTCCCCACCAGCGGACCACAGGAGAGCCCACCGTGACTCTGGTTCCCACAGGAACAAGCACACACACGGGCCTTTCTGCAGGACAATGCCACTCCTACTCCCGCAACAACTACAGACCTCAAGCACCATCAACTCTAAAAGCAGGCACTGCTGAAAAGCACGTAGGCAGCTTCAGAGAGTGCAGTTACTTAGAAGAAACTTAACTGAAGGAAAATCTACTGAAAAGGGAACTCGTCCTGTTTTAGCCAAACCAGAACACCTACTACGGAGTAAAGAGAGCAATGATCTCCAGGCTTCTGTGGGGTTAGCCCTCTTCTCGGTAAAATGGGAGATGCAGTTTGAAATTCCTCCAGGTAAAGGTGGGGAGAAGTGGTCCAAGCAGGAGTCTAACCATTTAGCTACTAGAAACAAGAAACCTCACAGCTCTATGAAAAAGAACGAATTTAATTAGCTCTAAAAGCAATCTTTCAAGCGTTGTAATTGAAGTGAATTTATTTCAGAGCAAACTAAGACTCACAATTTTAAGACAAATGCTTTCTAGGCAAGTGAACCTACAGCAGCCAGCAGAACAGCTAAGCTCTGTGCTGGCTGCTTCTAGGAAGGAAACTAGGGAAACAGCAGGGAGGAAAATAAACTCACGAGAGGTATCCTCCAGGGTAAGGTTGTAACACAAGGTGGCCAAGAAATTGTTCCAGCGTAGCCACTGACTATGCGTGGTTCCTTTGTTAGATTATAACATCACTTAAAAATAGCTACTAATGCTATGTAGGCACTATGTGAACCACACATCTGTCTTCATCTAGTTATTTTTTGTCCGACAATACGTGTCTGCACATGCACATGCCATCTACGCAAAACCAATCAGCTAAGCATTGAATCCTTGCCAGTATTACTGTTTTGGCTGGTGGTTATACTGACCTGTAATCACTCTACAACTTTCAGTGAGTATGAGAAGACTACATATGATTGACAGAATAGTGCACTTTGCTTGACACTGAATATGGCTTAAAGGCCCAGCAACATTTGTTACAGGATTAACATTAATCATAATCCCAAAATAACTCAGGGATCCTAATGATGGCTTAGGCAATTGCATGCAAAAGCTGCAAATGCTAATGTAGTCTAAGCCACAGGAAAACAAAAAAGTCAAACCATCAAACCAGATGGAAAACCAAAATCCATCACATTATAAGTCACCACTTAGCAAAAAGAAATTACAGGAGGAATACTGAGATTATCACACATTGAGATCAGAGGATTTGTGTGGCTAAAATATAGATATTGTGAGCAAAAGTCAAAAGGGATTTACTCCATATTTATCAAGGATGTTTAATCTCCATTCTTAACTTTCTACAGATGAAGAGGGGCAGGGGGGGAACAGAGGAGGAACATTGTCGAGAGTCCTCATGCAAATTATTTGTACTTTTACTTCCCACCTACTTCAAACTAACACTTAAAAATATTCCATGTATGTTGCAACACTTTATAGATGTTTGCTGGATGCGATTTCACATTTTTAAGAGACTTAATAGCTCAGGACTGGTAACACAGTTCAGGTACATTTCATTTGTAAACTAGCCACTCGGTCCAGTGATAAAAAAACTGTTCCCTGGCTACTGTGAAAAAAAAAAAAAGGAACCTCTGTATCCCTCCAAGTAAGCAGATTTTTCTATCACACCACCTGTTGTTTAAATTACTACTTAAGATCCTAACAGCAAGAAAAGGATCTTAGATAAGCAACACAATGTCTTTATGCTTTTGCAAAATACCAAGTACAAAACTGAATGCATGCTCAAGAACCTGACACCCTAATGGATTACTAACGGCCACAACAGTTAACAAGCACCAACTTCAAAGTCAAATCACTGATGCGTAGAAGTGTGATAGAAGCTCTTCCTTCTATATACTGGTAAACTAGTTTGACAGAAATCACCTACCCCCAAGACTCACATACTTCTGAAGAGCAGGGTTCTTGGCCAATTTTTTACCATAAGACTTAGAAGGGGTATGTTTTAAAAAGACATTCCTGCCTATGGATAGCCTGTTCCACGCTGCATAACATTGATGAACACCAGTTGTCTACTGTAAGACCTACAGGGTACAGCTTCATACCTTATGAAAAGCAAGTATATAAAAACTATTACTCTATCAAGTACTCTCATAGTTTACAGATCTAGAAAATAATCATCCCCCTTAAACTGTGACCTCGCTTTAATGAAAGCAGGTACTATTTTAAATGTCCTGCTAGAATGCTTTGCATCAGGAGTTTTAACAGTTATCTCCCTTGTTCACCTAAAGCAATTTAGATTTAGTCAAACTGATTAGAGTCTTTCCCAAAAAAGTTCACTTACCATCCAGAAAAGGGTTCCAGAGGCAAATTCAGAATAATGTTCTATAGTAGACAGTACACTGAATATTAAACAAATCAGCACCAGGAGAAATCTGTAAAAAGAAAACATTATTTAGTGATTCATCAAGTTGAACTCTAAATCTAGACCTAGTCTTAGCTCTCTCATTCACACAACTTTTCTTATCACAAGTACTTTCTGTTTAATCAGTTAATTCTTCCTAGTTAAGTGAATATCATCATTTTGCATTCAATAACTTTTAAGAAACATGGAATAAAAATGAAAGGAAGGCTGAACACAGTTAAATCAATAGGCAAAACTCACATTATCAAGTATAATTTCCCACAGAAGCTTGTCATAGCGATTGTTTCATGTTTCACTGCTTGCTATATAACTTATGTGCTGCAGTAGAAAGGTATCGTGATTGATAATGCATTAATTAAAGTAGAATTAGACATACGACTGGAGTGAGGAACAGTAACTTCAATGAAAAATGTTCCATTAAATGCATTCCGTAAGTTCAAAACATACACACATACTGAAGAAACAGCTACTACCACAGTATTTCTAGTATCACCATTCAGATCAAGAAAAAAATTCAGAAGTCGCAGAATATATACTCCTGCCCTCAAAAACAGTTTAAAAAAGCAAAATCGAAAACTCATAAGAATTGGAAAACAAAATGTGTAATTGAATTTTAGTCGATCAGACTCTTAAATGCTGGCAGAATACACATTACTTTGATGCATACAATGTCTCGGCCATCTTTCCACCACTGGTAACATGTTAAACTTTTAAACAACTGGTGAAAATTAATGATGTATGAAGAACGCTGATGGACAGACCAGAAAGACAGACTTCTGCTATGTTTGCCCCACAGTTTTCACCATCTCTTAAGGTCATGCAGAAAACAAGAGAAAAGTAAGACAACTGGAATTTCTCCCACTAACAGCCAGAAACATTCCCTCTTGTGTACCAGCTCTTCCAGCTGTAATTTCCTCTGATTCCATGCCAAGAGCTTGTGTCTGAACTCCTAAACTCCCAAAGCAGCAATTAAAACCTTAACAGTCCTGCATATGATGAGACATTTTCCCAACGAGAAACCCTTCTGAAGAAGATAAACACTACTGCCAAGGCTAGTTCAAGAACTTCAAAGCAAATGACAGACTAACAGCCCTGGTGACTGGACTATTAAAATTGTGAGATGTCAGCAAACAGAAATCAACACACTAACTACACTTAGTGTGCTTTTAGTAGCTTTTATATGGAAAATATAGGAGGAAGAGCTTATGAGGAAGGGGGAAAATTCATGTTCAACCTAGAGACAAATTCCTTAGGAGTGTACGCAGGGACTTGCCCTGGTCAACATTTTCATCCGTGTTCCAGAAGAGATGAAATGCACCTCATCGAGTCCACACATGACACCAAACTAGGGGTTCAGTCAATAAACCTGAGGGCAGAATCACTGGTTAGAGGTGCCTGGACAGGCTAAGGAACAAACCTACAGGAATCTCATAAAACTCAATATGAACAAATGTCAAGTCCTGCACATAATACAGTGCAGGCCCAAACCCACATCGGATGAAGACTCTCTTTATCTTGGGCTGCATCCCCTTTAACCCTGCCAGCTTGTGAAGGGCAGTGAAGGGCATGGCTCTCTTTTGATGGACTACACCTGGGGTGGTGCACACAGATGGGGCCCCAAGATACAGCACAGAGGTGACAAACCGGAAGGAGCTTGGCAGAGGGCAAAAGCAGCAAGAGGACAACCCTGACCCAGCATGAGCAGGGACAGATGCCACCACCCTAACGGCGGGTGAAACCCTGTCCCTACTGCTCCCCATGTTTCCCACTTGCCTCAAAGTCCTGAACATCTTGCAGTCACCTCATTTGTTCCCATCACCTCCTTCTGCCCGTGGGGATTGTCATTTTGTAAAACATTGTACACCACTTGTTCACAGCCTGCCCTGTGACTGGCTGATAAGACCAGCTGCCTCTTCCTGTCTACGTCAAAAAGGCGTCAGAGCGGGACACTCCTGCCTATGACATACCCAGAGAACCACGTTTTTTATGTCATACCCCACATTTTCATACTATCTATGACTGGATGGTTGCCATTTTTTCGAAACCGTCATACCCACATGATCTCAGACCAGCCTCTGACGGGCTGCTCATTTCCTTTGGACCAGGAACTGCTCATATAATATACATTTTTGTATAGACATAAGTTTCTATATATAGGAATGGATATATATAATACATAGACTATATAGACTATAGACTATACAATTGTGGTGGGTTCACCTTGGCCGGCTGCCAGATGCCCACGCAGCCACTCTCTCACATATTAAAAAGTAGAAGAGCTATAGGATACAAATACAGAATTTCTAAAATAGTAGCAAATGTAAGTGTACTGTCATCAAGTGTTTGTAACTGCAAAGCTCGAGGAATGTTAATTACAATCTAGGATTTATTTCTTTGAACCCCAGTCAGAGAGGCATAATGCAAATTTGAAATAATATGGTAAATCTATGCTGGTGGAAGTCACTGTACTTGTCCATAGTACCTAGTGGGGATTACTGAAGAAATCTTTACGCCAATACCAACTACACCAGCACCATGATGGAACCATCCATGTTCAGGTTTTTCATATAGCATAAATGAAATATAATTGTGTTAATACAGCTCAATATCTGAACTAATTACTAGGTCTCAGGGAACACTTTATGATTTGATCTGGCGCAATGCTCTGCTAATTGGGCTATACTACTTTTTAGTCCCAAACTAGTCCCTGTGTACAGTATCTAACATTTCCATGCATAGGTACACTAACTCAGCTGCTATTAACTCAGATTTTTCAGTGCTGCACTCTACTGTATAGTGCTGAAACTCCCTCTTTCATCTCTATAAATACCAGGACTTTTCACTTACTTTTCTGTTCTCTAAATTCTCAGCAGAACACATAAGGAAGGCCACACAATTAACACAGTATACTTTGTAAACTCAGAAGGAAAAGGGAGTTGAAAATTATCAGAATAGGAGCTTTAATATCTAAAGTCAAAGGGAAAGCATGATGCAAAAGAAACTGAAGCAAACAAGCTTCTTATCAAAAAGGTTAGGGTTTTTTTTTAAAAAAAGGATAAGATCCCCATCTTTTTTATGTGATTGTTTCTTGAAACCAACATAGAGTCCAAATTCAGCATAAGACCCTTCTTAATAAACCTGGAGAATCAGTCATTACACGAAGCAAAACTATACACTTTTGCAGACTAAAGACTATGAGTGAGTCTTTAGTTCAACAATATCAAGCAGTTAAGCTAGCACATTTATATGTAAGGTTTCAGTGTTTCCCACGCCATTCAAGCATGGCGAGCAGGTTGAGGGAAGTGAGCCCTCTCCTCTGCTCAGCACCAGTGAGGCTGTGCTGGGAGGGCTGGGACCCACTTTGGGCTTCCCAGTGACTACAGGCAGGGACACCAGGGAGCAACTCTGGCAGAGGGTCCCCAGGATGGGGCCAGGCTTGGGGCACACCACCTGCATGGGAAGGCCAACAGCACCTCCCATGACACAGGAGCAGCCTTTCTCACTGGCAAGGAAAATGGCCCACAGGAACAGTCCCAAGGAGAGCAGCCCTCAGCCCAGCAGCCCCAGCAGCCCCTTCCATAGTGGGGCAACCTCCACTCCACAGTCACTCTTTGGGTAGAACCAGGTATGTCCCTCCCCTCGGCATGGGGACCAAGCCATGCATGAAACTGTAATGGCCTCCTGGTGTCACCAGCCACCTCACTGAAGCCATTTCCAGACCGTTACAAGAAGGGCCTCCAGCAGTGGTGGGAGACCGCCACAGGAATCTTAGGGTCCCTTCCTGCTCAGCAAGGGTTTCTGGCAGCTATGAGTCAGCTGGGGTGACTGTGGGAGAGGAGAAAGGACACACAGAGGAGGAGGAGCAAGGCTGGGAAAAACACAAGGGACAAACCAACTTGCCTCTTCCAGCCCTGCAGCCCATCCAAGACAACTCATCCCAAGACAAGCTGATGGCTTTGGATGGGTTGGAGGGGTAGCCACCACCACCACGTGCCACCATGGCTGAGGTCCCCCCAAGAAGAGGAAGCAACGGATGACCCTGCAAGATGGCCATCAACTCTCCTCGCCACCAGCTTGGGCTCAGCTCCCTCAGGAAGCCCACCATGGCTCAGTCAATGCCTACCCACAAGGCTGAGCAAACTGCGCAGCAGTGGCAAAAGCCCTCCGATGGCTCTTGTCCACTGCCAGAACTGGGACAGGGATGTCACCTGGATGACAGCTATTGCTTCTACTCCTCTTGCATCCCTTTAGGAGTCATTCAGGAAGGACAATGCACCTAACAGAGGCCTTGGACATTCACTGGAAACCACGATCATCTCACCTGACTTGCCTTCCCCACCACCTCTAGCTAATTTCTCCATTTACCTCCATCACTTAATGACAACTCCATTTCTTTAGTGTCCTCCCCCTGCATAGGTTTCTGACACCTATTTGCACTTTAAAAAGTTCTCTACCAACTATTTACTGTTACAGGATAATTACTCTGTAGTTACTGAAGAGTTAGCCAAAGTACACATACTTTATAGTTACTGTTTTCTATAAAGCGGAAAACCAAATCTGCACAGGAGAATTCTGTGTGATGCTCATCTCAGGAATTTGTGTGATTAGATTCTGTTCTTAGGTTATTTTTAGCTGTTTCTGTCAGCTAAAGGTGTGAAAGTTATTTATTTGAACTCTTAGTCTCCCTTCAAACCTTGTTTAAGTGATGGGTAGCAAATGGTACATCTCTTATACGCTGAAACTGTAGCTACCTTGGTGAGAGAGTTTACGCTGGCAGCCCAGGCACTTCATGTGCAAGTTTAGATACTACAGAAACAATTAAGGCTGTGGGCATTTTGTAAATCAGTACTGTGAAACAGGAGGGAAAAAGATCATCTAGATAGATCTATTTTTAAAATTCTTTTGGTGATGAGCTTGCAAAGATAATGACTCCTCTCTGTTTATGCTGAACGGTGAGCTCTGTTGGGATAATAATGGCTATCCACCGCTACGTATTCTGTGTCAGGTGTTACTGTAAAGAAGATTTTCAGACGCTTTCAGGTAAGTGTGGTACCATAATATTGTAAGATGATAACTAAAAAGAAAATAGCACTCATGCTTATCATAAAGTTTGGGGGTTCTACAGAAGTAAAGGACTAACCAGTCTAAATTACTTGATTGGTAAAACTTAGGGATTCAGAAACCAAACCCTCGAAAATCACACTTGCAATGCCACTATGCATGCTACAGGGAACAGGAAGCAATAATAAATGCCATTCTTTCCAGCTTTGTAAATCATAACTCACAAGGAATTAGACAGAATGTTGATGTTTATTATAATGATTAAAGGAAATTCTCTATGGTACTTCTTTATTTTCAACACCTTACTAAACATTTTAAATTGTCCTCATATCTTTATCTAGCTGATTTATTTCAGTACAAACAAAAATCTAGGATTTAAAACATTACTCCTATCAAACACAAACCAGAAAATGGTCTTCCTTTTTTCTTTTAAAAAGTATAATGGGAATATAATAGAAAAGGAATTGTATAAATTGAGTAAAGTCCACGAGAAGGATGACTTTACCATGCCTTATAATAGAAGAATGAGTAAGAAAACCAATGTCATAAACTGTAATGTTTGTGAGATCTTCTTGCAGGTAGTTTTTCTTTCCAGAGCTCAGTTGCTACTACAAATGATAGTAAATATGTGGTCAGTTCCCAGTCCAACTCATCTGGAGGTGCCAATGGACCCTGTTATCAGCACCCTGCTCTCCCCACTCTACTTGAGTGCTGTCCATTAAAACAGGTGCCTTGTAGGTGAGGATACTGTCCCTGCGTACGGTGAGGACAGCCTCCGCTCCTGGTTCGCTCCCTCTCATGGAGTAGCCCTGACGTTGCTGCACCCTGACAAACCCAGAGGAAAGAACGGCAGAAAGATTGTTACGTGCTCACAGGAAGAAATGATCACATACCACCCCAACCTCCCACAACGCCCATCATCTTTATGGAAGAGTTTTGATGGATTGAGTGTAACTCGTGCTGAATATACAGAAAGTTGAGACCAGAGATGGGGAAGGATGGGGGTTTAATGTGTTTGATTGTTTGTGGTGGTCTTTTTTTCGATAACCAAATCAGTGATCAGAAGTTTGTGGTGGTTGGCAACAAATCCCTCAGAATTCCCTGGCTCAAGACTGTTCAGCCTGTGACTCCAGGCTCCCAGCCAGACTGGGTGTTGTCCTGGGAGATGGAAGATGTAGGTATGAACCTCCTCAGTCTCGTAAGGGTGTTAAGCCCGAGCACATGCTTTAGCTCCTAAGCAGAAGCAGCAGGAGCTAGTCATTAGCACTGAGTAGAAAGATTGGTCCAAACATAGGGGAATGATTTTAGGCACGGCTTCAGACTGTGAAACCTGATCTTACCCAGGCATACAGTTCAGGGCTGTTGGTTCTATCTCAAGGGTCTGACATCTCGATCTATTGGCAGAATTAACAAATAAATAAATATTACACTGGATTGATTTCCAAAGGGGAATTTGAAACAGTTCAGTATTGTTTCTGAAAACTGCTCAGAGAAGACTAAGACACCTAAAGAAGCAAGATTTTTGAGGTTCCTACCTAACCCCTCAAAAAGGAACAATCCTCTGGACGCCTTCAGTAAACCTCTCTTGATGTCTAGCTGCTATTGGGTTCTCTTGACCTCTGTTCCCGAGTATGCCCTGCATTGGCCTTGTCTTAACTGAGAGCCAGCTCATAAAGGCCTAAGATTCAGCAGCACCGGATAAAACAAGCCAAACCTGCGCTGCCCAGAGTAAAGGAGAGGAGGAGCCAATGGAGAAACATGTTTATCATGCTTACTGAAAATTCAAATCTGATTCCTCTGAGTCTCTCATATTCAGGAAGATATTTCACCACTTTTGATGGTGTTAACACAGAAAAATGCGTTCGTGGTGAGTGTTTTCATGACTTCTACTTCTTCATTAATGGCAAACACCCAACGCTGAAATGTCTTTAGAAAAATAAGGTTGAAAGGGAAAAGAAATACAGATAAAACATTTTAGTCAAGGCTAGCAGTGCTTTTAGCATGGGACAGATCTTAGCCACGTTCTCATGATTTACTAGTTATACAGCCCATCACCCAGTCCTGCTGCTTCTTTCACTTCACCGTACACAAGTTGCTGAGCATATTATTCAGCAGTTTTACTTCCAATTCCAAATGTTTCCCTTTTTGAAAATGGTGGTATGTTATAGGGGGTATAGAGATCTGTCCAAGTCATAATAAAACTGATATTTTGCTTTAATGAGCCACTATGCTGACCAAAGATAAGCCAGCTGGAAGAGGGGGCAAAAGTCCCATTTTCTTCCCATAGGCTTTATTACTGGAGAGTGATGCTCCAAAAAAAAGAAAACCAGAGCAAAGCACTGAGAAGAGACACTGGAACACAAGCCAGGCTTTGCCAAATGGAAAAGGGCAAGTTGATAAGGAGTTTACAGCACCAGTGTACTGCCCGCATCCAACACTAGAAGAGTCTAGGCATGGGAATATGCAAATCTTTAGCCTTTCCTTAACAGAGCAGCACTGCTTTCCATGTAAAGAAAATGCAGATATAAAAGTAAAGTAACCAGGGTTATAAGATTCTCATTTTCTTCATGTATTTAATATGAGAGGAGTACATTAGTTTACAGAAGCCCTCACAGGCACCGAGTACCCCACTTGGTTGGATGCTGTGCTCCATCAGGCAGTTTTTTAATCCAGACAGCTTTTACTTCCAGTTGCAATCCCAGTGATGGGTAAATGGAGAAAGACACCAAGAGGTGAACAGACTTGTGCATACCTCAGGACAGTGTCAAAAGCAACAAGAACTTGGATCTCTTGAAGCTCAGGCCATCCTCCAGTCAATAATCACGGGAACACAGGAACTTTGCCCGTCCCTGAAATAACCACATCAAACAACTCAAGCATAAATTTACCAAGCACTTCTTGAAATTAGTCAGTCTGTTGGTTCTCATCTTTTTTATGAGACTGGTGTTCCACTCCTGCTGTTGTTACAGATTTTATTTCTCGGCAAAATCCATGCATAAATGTATGGAAAGCTTCCTCTGAGTACAGCCCCTCAATTGCTTCCAGATTCCTGCCACTTCAGTTACCTCCTTTCAAAATCCCTTTGTCTTCTTTTACTGCCCTCACTAGTAATAAATAAAAAGCCAGGGGTAATTCACATTCTAAATATTGTCTATTGAGACACTGAGGATGACAGTGCACTTAAAACCTTCTCTCCTTTGCCACTCTAAATTAAGCAAAGAGAAGAACTGGATGTTCCTACATATCCTGCAGATACTATCACTACATCTTCAGCCAGATCTCCTATTAAGCCTCCAAAAAAGCAAGCAAATTTGTAAACCTCAAAAAAAAAAGAGGTTTACAAAAAGAAATTTACCAAAAAATCGAGAAAAAGATGATGCAAAGTGCCAAGATGTATATGCATAAGGATGTACAGGGGAGGACAACTGATGTAATTTATTTACTAAGGGACCCAGAACTGTCCAAAGACTGCTAATACAGCCTGCAAGTTTTGTAACTGCCAGCTAATTGTTTCTTCCCTCCTGTATTTATGTGTTGAGACTCTCTCTCTCTTTTTCCATTTCCAAAACACACATTAAAACCATTCAAAGGACCTTTTAAATTCACTTAATTTATGGCACTATATATTCTGGCCAGTGAGTGTCACTCCTTCCCAGAGAATAACAAAGGCATCATTTTGCAAGCACAGGATCGGCTGGACATTCTATAGAGAAAGTATCATGTCCTCATACAAAATGCATTTATTTGAAATGTAGAATCGCTGCTGATCACTTTTGGTTATAAAAGATCAAGACTTGCTTTTTGCAGGAGGGGAAGGATTAGCTTCAGAGCACCTGGATACATTCCAGTTTCAATAATCTCCTTTCCCAAATCCAAATCTTAACGTAAAACTCTCCTGGTAACATCAAGCAGAAAGTTTTTCTCTTTGTACACTACACTATTAACAACTTCAAGCGCTGAAGTGCCCATATCTAGTGACCATGTCTGTCACTTCTGTCAGCTCCAGGACACAACAGAATGATACCTACAAAGCATATGAAAGTTAAAGGTATCGGTGAAGACACACTTGAGACTGGCATTCAGAGCAAGGTAGGGAAGGACGGTATCAGCTCTAAGCACTACTAGATTACCATGCTGTGACAGCTCAAAGTAGGGACAGATGGGCTTGAGGCTCTTGACCTTGATTCCAAAAAATGAGAAATTATTAACGCCTGTTTTTTCAGAACCTGGGAAAATAACAAACCTGGCATAGAAATGTTAGGTAATGTCAGAAAGCCTGATATTCAGCCTGAATGGCAGAAAACACAAGGAGACTTTAGCAACAGACATCAGGATGGGTAAATGAGTGGTTGCTTTGTCCAAGTGCCGAAAAGCCATGCAAAGCAGTGGCACAAGCAACTGAACCATAAGCATGAGGGCAGCTCACATGAGGTGAGTACAGTGAGGACAAAGTCAAAGGTAACTGCAGACTCCTGAGCAAGTAAGAGCATCAAGTTCCTCACAATTACCAATAGCAAGAACAGCAAAAACAAAAAAAAAAAACCAAAACCAAAAGCAAGCAAGCTCAGTTCAAAGGCAGTTCACCTAGTCAACTAATAAGCCATGAATTGATAGTAAAGACATTGTTCTGGTAATCCCTAATCACAGCAAAGCTCTGGCACAGAAACAAGAGGTTTAGAAAAGAAGACTGTACAATCCTTTGTATGGTATTAGAGGCATTGTGTCTGTTGCACAGCTCAGCAGCAAACTGCAGTGGCAGCATTCTTGCAAGTAGTTTGTCACCAGAGAAAGCTGTGTTGTATAAAAAAAAAGTTCTCTTCTTATAAGGCTGAAAGATACAGCCATCAGCTGTAGATCCTAAACGAACTTCAGCGATTGTTCCCTTTTATGTGATGGGAAGACTGTATTTATTTTCCAGTTAGGCAATATATACGGGGAGAAAAAAAAAGTGTTAATAGACATTCAAACTGCTAATAATTACCCAGACAATTGTCAAGGTCCTGTGGGCACTGACCTCGGCCTGTCCCAGTCCCCAGGGAGAGGCACAATGCCCAGGGCTGGGACTGCCCTGGCTGCCCCCTCTCCTGCCCCGCTCCCCGGCTGGTGATGTGCGATGGGGTCTGGGGTCCTGCCCTCCCGGCCCTGGGGAGCCTCTGACGCTTCCGAGGCCCCGGGGAGCCGCTGGCCCCCACAGAACTCTGACAGCATCCAACCATTCCTCACCAGGCAGGAGAGGACTAACTGCTCCTACTGATCTCCTTCCTGCACTCTATCATTGCGTTATTGCTTCCATGTGAAGCTTGCAAACTGCACCGAAATGGGTACTTTTGTAGAATTGGTTTTAAATTCTCTGTCCTATACTGTTTTTTCAGCGAGAGACAAAACTGTGCGTACTGAATGCTCAGCTCCTGTTTTAGGCTGCAGCTGCTCTTTATGACACCAAAGGTGAGTTGAGTTTTCCTAAGTAAGAAGAAAACGTTACACAAGCAAAGGCACGATCTGGGGTTGATCGTGTCCTCCGAGTTCCAAACTATCTCATGGATTAACGAGGAGCCTCTTCCTAGGTTGCCAGGTAGTATCTGTACCATTAGATACCAGAACCTACAAATTACTTTTCACAGCGGTCATTTTACCATAATGTGGGTTAGTCTAAGGTTCTTGTTGTTGAACAGCTGTTTTAACTGTTGACTACACCAACTGTACTGATACGTAAGGATTTAGTATTTAAAAAAAAAAACATCTGAAGAGTATATGAGTATATGCAACCCTTTCTAAGTAGAAAAACTCGAAACCACCATGCACACACAGGAGAGAAAAGCCTTACACAGCAATCTTACGGAAGCCTTTATAAAAATACTGCTTTTTTAGTTACTACTGGATTAAGGCGTTTTTAAAACAGGTTGGAGCCCACAGCAG
>NW_009596161.1:27149-30644 GCF_000690535.1 Cariama cristata | reverse complement strand
AATGTGTTTTTGTTTACACGCAAAACCTAACTGAATGACTGCACACCTACCTTTTGAGCTGAATTAGGGAACACATTACCAGCAGATCACCCAGACTGCTAAAGATCATTTTGCTTCCTGACGTATTAGTGAGAGAAAGCACAAATCCCATGATCTGACCCGGTTTTGCCAATACTCCACAACTGCTAACATGTGATTATTCATTCAAAATGAGAATATCTTGGAGAGCATGAGACAGACAAATATGTTATAAATCAAGCCTGACTTAAAAAGATTCTTAAGAAATTAAGAGTGGGGCTCAGATTGAAGCAAGCACCTGGGAACCGTTCAGATCTCAGTTCATTATGACGGGGAAAAAGGCAAAAAGGAAAAGAAAAGATATGCCAGGTTTAGTTTTTGTAACCTGTTTAAGATGGTCTGCTTATATACAAGAACAGGGCTCCCACCATGATCAACTTCCATGCAGAACTATTATTTCATGCTTTTTACAGCTTTCTAAGCACGTAATATACACTTGGTCAAAGAACTGAAGCGCTGCTTCTTCCTCTGTATGAAGGGAGAGTAATTCCTGGCAAAGGGCTATGATGGAAGCGGGAAACTAATGTGTAAAATGGTCATGGCAAAATAAAATCACTGACTGAAGTGCCTCAAGGTGTTGACTGGGGTTTTGCTCACTTGATAATTTCTTGTGCTTCTGTTGTCTTGTTTTGATGATAAAGATTCTTTTCTGTTCATGGTGTGTTCTCTCATTTCCTTCCACCATTTTCATAGCTAAAATGGGTATTCTCTACAGCGCCAGCGAATTCTGGACACTGCTTTAGATGTCAAACAGGAGACAACAGGAACTTGTTTTGCAGGTAATACCTGCAGCTCACTTTGATTTCTGTTATAATCATAAATGGTCATCGCTCCTAAAAATTAAGATTATAGGATAAATTATTGAATTTGATATTGTCAATAATAACATATTTTGTTATCTTGAATTTTTTATTGAGACTAAAAAATGATAAACATTTAACAACACTGGAGGGTTCTTTATCTTCTTATTTTTGAGTTTTTAAACAGTGAAAGTTGAAAACATATATAATTAAATAGCTGTACTGTTAATATAATATTGATTCTAAGAAACAGTACATTAAGAGAGGCATAAAACAGATTCAGATCTTTACCTTGAATATCAAATAAAGGTAAGAATCCCAAAACAGAACCATTGAAAGTGTTATTCGTTGTAAACAATTTTGCTGATGAACACAAACACACTCAAATATATCAAAATAAAGTTCGGCTTCTTACTAGCAAAGGCAAAGGCATCTTGAGAAGCAGATGGCATTTGTTGTTTTCTGTATCCAAAGGTCAATTTTTGTGCTCATAAGAGCTCATACTCCAATTAAATGTTGTGTATTTTTCCATACCATAAAAAGGAAAAGTGAGAATTACGCATTGACTTCCTGATGTGTTAAAAAAATTAAAATGTCTTTTGCCTGCATGTTGCAATGACTATTTCAGAAGCCGTAAAACATGCAGATTCCATGACAGCAGAATTTGACTTCAGCTCCGCTTCATAACCTCCCACTTGAAAACGTAACCTTAAAAATAATACACGACATGTTGCCTTTGTCCATCTGAATCTGCAGAGAACCCGAAAGAATGGAAAGGATGTGTCAGGGCTCTGAAAGCACCAACAGGCTCTGATTGCCCCAAGATCCATGATCCATGAACATCAATCCCGTACATTAGGTCTTCCTGCTAATGCCTCGTCACTCACTTTCCGTCAGCAATCCACTCCTGGCCTGCAATCATGGTACAAGGGCAGCCAGAATCTCATGGGAAGTAATTTTGATTGCTTTGTGGAAAGCTTCGGTACCTCATCAGCTGGCAGGGCTATGGACCAGACGAACATTCCTGGGAACTGGTGGACAACATGCATGAAGCTAAAACAAGAGCTTTTTACAAGTTTTTCTCCAAAACCAGACCTTTGCAAAGTACAGGGACACACTTTGACAAGAGGGTTGCTCCTAGGGCTCTGAGGGCATCAATAGGCTGTATTTGCTCTAGTCAGCCTTTTGGTACACTCAGTGCCCTGGCAACCTGTGTGATTACTTCCCAAATTCACCTCAGAGCATGTCTACGCAAACGTTACTGGAGCTGAAATGGGTAAACCCAAGCCAGCTTTGAACTGGCCAGCCTGGGAACTGCTGACGGCAGAGCATCTCAGCACAGGTTAGCTGCCTAAAATGCTAGGTGTGCTTTCTGGTCTGCTGTGGTAGCAGTTAGCTGACCTAGCTAGTTTAAAGCGAGTGCACGCATGCTGCCATATCCTGGAGAACATGTCCTCAGAGAGCAGCTCAGGAAACCTGCAGTCCCATAGCTGTGACATTTTTTCAGATGTTAAACAAACCAGTGTTTCTGCTCTCAAGTTTCCCTTTCCTCCCTCCACATCTCCTGCTGCTACCTGCCTGCAGCTGCATCCTCCTCCGTACCTTCCCTACCACCACCTGAGCAGCACATTTCTTACACTCTATGCTCCCCATGCTGTCCCACAGAGCCATGCAGAGGAGCCAGAGCCACACACCAGGTTGCAGGGGAAGCTGGCAGAACAGAGCAGCAGTGAAGGCTAAGGGAGCCTGCAAGACCATGTTTTGAGGCAGAGTAGAAGCTTCCTCCTGGCCTTGTGCAGAGCAAAGTGAGATCCTGAGCCAGCACTCTGATAACAGCAGAATAACTTACATGAGCTTAGTGGTACTGGCTGGAGAAAAGCAGAAAAGCAGGATGCAAGCTTGAAAAATAATCCTTAACTGTATGGCAATGAACAGCTTCAGCAATAGTGCCATCTTTGCAGCTGTGTTCCACACTCCTTTCTATATGGAACAAATCACTGCACTGACAAAAACTGTATTTTATTGTCCATTACATTTCAGGTATCACTGGGAAACACTGCACAAGATTATCTACATTTTGTTCTTTCCACAAATAGCATGAAGAAAAAAAGATTGTTCAGCAGGCATATACAGCACTAGTTATTACACAGAAGATCCAGAATACAGAAACAAGTATTTTTTTCTAGTGTGTATAATCTCAGTAAAAAGATCTGTCTTTCCAGTACTATCTATCAGCTGAAAGTAGTGAACAAACCAAGACTTTCATTTCTACTGCTCAGGCATGCATTTAACATGTAATAATTTTCTGTTGGTTTCCTCCAGGCTCTGTGAGAGTCTTGCACCATCCAGTTTTGAGTCCCAGAGACAGGTTCCTCTGAGTGCAAGAGGTGCCTCAAACCAAGGCCTTCCCAATACCAAGAGCTCCGTTTTGGGATCACAACTCCCCAAAATGCTGGAAACCTTCCCTGCTAGCGATGCTTTAAATTTCAAACACATCTGTTCTACCTTTTTCCAAGTAGTCCCAAACAGAGGACCTAGACCTGAGATGCTCTAACAATCTTGCTGTACAGTCTGTGAGCTGCTGCACTCTGCTGTCTACACGAGGACAGAAAAGGCT
>NW_009596161.1:10186-27118 GCF_000690535.1 Cariama cristata | reverse complement strand
CTGCTGAACTGAGTGGGAATGGCAAGGACCTAATTACTACTCCTCATAACCAACATGAAAGTAGATCTTCCCATTCTTTACGTGAAGTGTTCAGAAATTGAACTTGAAACAGAAACGGGATAGTCTCTGGTATTATCAGGCAGAGTCAGACTGACGACGGTAAAAGTAACAGGAGCATTTTAAGGTAGATATGAAAACATACAAAAAGTTTTCTGTATGGAAAATGGAACAAAGTACTGTTCCAGGCAGTGATCTTACAGTACATAATTCCCTTTCACTTAACACAGGTAGCAGTTCACGGGTAGACACAACCTCAGAGTGACAAAGCTGGGCCTGCTCTCCCCTCTCACTGGATATGTCCTGGAGATGTGTCCTGGAGAGGGAGGCAGGAAAGGGCCGGAGCTGAGACTCCTGAGGGGTCAGTCAGGACCCACGGTTTACACGACAGCCCCACGGCCAGGTTTTAGGGCATTGCTGGTGATGCCCCTGCCGTAGCAGTGGAGCTGTCGATACTCTCAGTGCGCACCACGGGTTGTTGGAAAAAAGCCACGAGTTCGAGCTGAGTGAGTAAGTGGTTATCTGTGTTATGACAAAAGTGCTGGAGACAAGCAGTGGAAAGAAAGGCCAAGTCCTTCCTGCACCCCAAGAAATCCACTCCCACAGAAACAAACAACCCTTTTGCACCCTTTTCTCTAATACAGTGGAACTGCAGTTCCTTCTCCCTCTGATATCTTTAAACCAGCAGTCAGCGCACGCTGCCTTCGTATTTTTTTAAGGTTACCATCTCTGTCATTGAGCCATGCACCAGAATGCAGGTTAGTTTTGACAAGTCTAACCTTAAAGATAAATGGCTTAATTAATTGCCAACTGATTGGCAGAATCCAACAAGCTACAGCTCTGTTGCCTCTTAGGTAATCAGGAAATATCCTTGTGGATTGCTCCTAACAGCCTCTGGGATGCTAAACATAGCTCTAACCAATGACCTTTTCAAACATACCGGAGAAAAAAAAACCTTGGGTGAGCACCAAATTCCCTATAAAGAGCAGAACAATAGTCAAATATGTGGTACCACATACCAAACTTTAGCACGACTTCCCACTAAATACCACTGGTTTGTCTTTGGGTCTCACTTCGTGTTTTGGCTTGAGAAACCAGCCGTTCCTCAAAATGCAATGGCAAAGTCTACCAGTGTTAACTTGTCAACAAGTGACAACCAGATCCTGAGTCT
Organism: Cariama cristata; assembly: GCF_000690535.1. Classification (NCBI taxonomy): domain Eukaryota; kingdom Metazoa; phylum Chordata; class Aves; order Cariamiformes; family Cariamidae; genus Cariama; species Cariama cristata. The sequence continues at coordinate 25,890 of NW_009596161.1, read as the reverse complement.
CCCTAAATATTTCTGATTAGATTTCTGGGATACATATAGGTAGGCTAAGTGGATCGGTATGAGTTTAATATTGTTGGCTTGGGGTGATAGTATTTAAAGCTTCTCTGTGGCAATTTCCCTTTCCCCACCAGCTGCCAGTTGGCTTTCTTATGTTCCCTGTTATCCATGCTCTCTCCTGCAAAGAGCAGCTCTGGGAGTGAAAACAGGTTGTGATTGTTTACTTGCTTGCAAGCAGTTATTTACATCAACAGAGATCAGTCTCACTTGTTGGCAGCTGTTCAGTTCCTAAAGGGAAGGAGCTGATAAGAAGGAGACATAAATAATTACAAACTAGTAGAGTTGGTCTACTCTTTCCTACCCTAAAAGAACTGAGGTCTGCTTTCTGGTAATTTTATAGTCTTCTTTGAGTCCTCTGTGATTTGCAAGGATGTCAAGCCATAGTTTCAGCTATTACTTCAGCAAATACTGTTTTCTCCCACACAGCTGCTAAAAATAGAGAAGTACTCCTCTCAAAACACCTGACTTCCTTTTCCTTCAATTTTTTACCTTTCTGAAAACAGAAACTTACCCCCAATCAACTATTTGCAGACTTTTCCTGACTCACAGACAAAAGGAAAAAAAAGGTTTTCCTTATCAGAAGAAAGACGATTATCTGAGAATTTCTCATTTGGTTTTGGATTCTCACTTCATGCAGTTCACACCAACAGAAGACGGAGGTGCCATGCTTTCCCAAGAGAGGTCTTGCTAATCCACACTAAATTTTAGCATTTCTTGATTTCTCCTAAATTCCTTAAGCCTCAAGCATACAAAAAAATACAACTGCTTTTTCATCAATGTTTTTAAACCATCACCCTTAAGTCTGTTTCATGTGTTAACAAATTTAAATAGGCAGTACTGGTGCATTGGACAGTTGATCAACCAGGGTTAAAGGTTACAAATGAGTGCCTCCCCGTGTCCTGATCTTCCTAAACATCACTTCATTTGGGGGAGTAGCTACTGCAACGGTAAACACGTTTCCATTGTTATTGTAGCCAGGGACAAATTCTGTTTAATAGATTAATTGGGCACGAGCATGCTCTACTGAAGCCTACAAACTCTCGGAACTAGTAGGTTAACTACAACACTCAGAGCAAAATGATGTCAAGTACTTTATCAAGGGTGAACTTTTTCAAGGTCGTGCTATAGCAATCTCATTTCCCGTGGAAGACATGCCTAACGAAAGCTCTTAAAGTGGAAGTATTAATCACTCCTCCTTTTAAGTTTTGCACCAAATAATAGCATTTCTAGCAAAGACTATGTGTACTTGTGGGTTTTTGTGTTTATTGACTGCAGATAGGTGTACCTGAAGTGTTGGTATATGAGATGCTTGTGGGAATGTTATCTCTTGAACAACAAAAAAAGGGACGGGTGAGAGGGGACAAACTTATAAACTGCTAGGCAGAGATAGACTCCTTGGCAACCAAATACAAAATAGTTGCTTTGCGCCTTCTGGGCTTGCCAAACTGAATTGACTCTGCAAAGTTGTCTTTAGAGAAGAAAACATTTTTAGAAAAATGTGAGCTCTAGAGTGAAAGAAAACCAACAAAAATTATTATAGAAAAGCTATTGAAACTTATGCTCCGTAGTATTTAGATACCTTGATCATGGGTCACAGATGTTTTTAACAAAACCAGACATGTCTTTCCCCTGCTGTGCTCCTCCTCAAAACTGAGCTGCTGTGACTGACTTCATTATATGAAAGCCCTTCAGCTAGATAATCGCAAATGGCTTATATGTCTCCAGTGTAAATTATATCCAAAACCTATTTTTCTAAATTTCTTAGGTAATTTTTTTATCCTATCTACTGTTTGCTTCAGCAAGATTTGAAGCCAAAATGTTCTCTTCTTCTAACACAGTAGGACAGAAGAAATCCAGCTGCTTCAGCTGCAGTTAAGTTACAAGAAAAAGAAATTGGATTGAGGATAATATGTTCCAGTAAATCTATGTGCAACTACACCCATTGGAGCTTCAGCTTTTTTCTTGATGATAGACTATAGAGTTGTCCAGCAGAGACCAATAGCTTTAAGACAGTGTGTTGTTAGGGAGAATAAATCGGTCCAGCCAACAGAAAGTTCTTTGAGGGAATCCAGAGGCATGGGCTGCTTTTTAAGTGGTTATTTTGTGGCAGGAAAATTAAGGACAGCATTTCCATTTTTTCATGCTATAACAGTGCAAGATATTCTCATTCCTGAGTCCATGAAGCACTTCACTTTCTTCTAAATGGGACTATACTGCCTTACGTTGAATAGCCATGTGCTTCTAGAAAACATCCCTGCCAGTCCGACTAAAACCTCATTCCTGGTGCTTACATATTTTTGTTATCCAAAGGAGTTTCTGACTAAGTCATAAAGAGAAGGCTGTCCGTTCACCTTCGTAGGCAAGTTCTGATGTCCCTCAGTTCTCTCACAGATCTATTTCCAGGCTCCTGAGGTTTGATGTTTTGTTGAAAGCTCTTGCGCTTATACATATGTGATCATACACAAATGAGAGTTGGTAGAAAATTTTGGTAAAGGAACAATTTTTCTGCTGAAAATACCAATATGTTAAAATTAGAAAGTAGTCTGGGAATGTGTTGGTTTCAGCAGAACTGGAGAAGGAGACCAGACAGGTTTTAATGTGAGCTTGCCTAGCCTTGGACTCCACTAACAGGCAGGCTGCCTGGCAGGCACTTTGGGCATATCTCATTTTCTGTTTTGCCTCAGAATAAAGTATTTTCAGGGATTTGAAGCACTCAACCAAAGGAAAATTCCACCTATAACATGGATATACTTAGGATATCTGTTTTCAGTTTTTTATTTCAGCTCATTCTAGGTTGCATCCAGAAATGCCTGATGGCCCCACTGCATGTAACATGAAATTGTCCAGTTGGCTTCAATCGGAAGCATCTAGCTAATATTTCTACAACACTTAGAAAATTTAAAAAGTCATTTACAAATACACACTACTATTCTGTATTTTTCTTGAGATCTTTCACCTGCCTATGTATAAATTATCACAAACCAGTCTGAATCAATACCAATGCTATTCAAATCACAGCACAAGCCACACATCATACAAAAAGATCTCCCAGTTCAAACCAACTTTCTGAATCGAGTGCCCAAAAATATGTTATTTTTATAACATCCACAGCTCCTCTTAGTAATGAGCACTTCACGTTTTCAAAGCATTTAACAGCCTAACATATTTGCTGCTCTTTTTTCTCTGAGTTTAGCTGGCAGTAGTCCAGAACTGAAAAATTACATTTATGCATCCATTACAATTGCCAGAAGCACTGATCTTACGGAAATCCTTTTTTCAGTGCCCTGCCATTCCTAGGATTTAAGCTCCTCAATTCAGTTGAGTGCCTGTATCTTCCACTAATGTCTGTGCTGCTCTGTCTTTTTTGCTCTTATCTCCGTATGTCTTGTTACCACAATGTCTGGATGTCCCCTCCTTCCCTAGGCAGAGAAATCAAGCTTCCATTTTGATTTGGTATCACCAAGACTTTCTAGAAGAGACCTGATCAGTTCTTTAAACATTAACAGAAACAGTTCATCATGATGACTTCATGATCAGTGTTCATGACTCTGATACACCTGATTGCATCTGATACATAGACCTTGACTGTGAGAGAAAAAACTCAGTAGGTTTTGGCATGTGATCTATGATACATCTCCACAGGGACAGGAAATTAGTACCACCATCTACAAAGTAACACCAACCTCTTTGTAGTACTCACATGAATTAATGTTTCCTAGGTTCAGTATCAAAAAAGGGAAAGAATAAATGCATAAAATGATGCTGGCAGATACATCCAGTAATAAGTTAATGCCAGCTTGATTATCATGAAGACATCTGAAACACTCTTCCTCTTGAATTTGATACCATGTGGAGTTCACAAGTTAACGAGCAACTGCAATGTTAACATCAAGGAATACCTTTTTATTTTGCTGGTTTCTGTAAGAACAGAGGGTTTTTCCACAAAAACATAACCAAATTCTATCAATAGCACTGTATCAATGCCATGCTAAGTATTTGTTTTCACTATAGAAACAAACGGTTTCATCAGAGAAACAACATTAGCCTGTGGGGACATTAATGCATATTCATTGCACAGTCTATTACAAAATTGAGCTTCTAGAATAAGATGGATTGAATTTCTTACATAAATGATGGAAAAAGTCATCAATAATTTCAAAAAATGAAAATAAAACTTACGTAGCCTGTGGCTTTGTGCCCTGTGGTTAGGTTACTCTGTGCCTAAAGCGACGTCCGCTCAGATCAAAGTTCTTCCTTAGGAACTTTTGTAACATCTCTCTCCTGAAAAGACTCCTTGGTGCCAAACAATCTAATTGAGCTCAAAGCGAAGTGTTTTCATCTTTGGGGCTATTAATTTATCTCTCCTCTATCCAAATGCTTATTTTAACAAAATGTGAAGAAACTCAGTATCTCTGACATGTCTCATCCTCTGTCAATATTCGCTGAAACTTGCCAACTGGCTCAAAAATTTTTGGTAAGGCACTTTCAGACAGACGCGCTCAGACAGTGTGGTTGCATAAACCTCATTTCCTTAGGAAAAGAGGCTAAAAATTAATAACTGTCCCCATGTATTTTTAGAACAGCCGAATCTTGGAACTTTACAGAATCCTAAAGACAATTCTGTTTAATATTAGTTCACCTCCACTAGCAACTTAAGTCATTCCACCGTATCATCCAGTTGAACATGCAACCCTAAGCAGTAAGAGGAACATTCCACTTTAATAAAATTAATAGTTCTTGAGTTTCTTCCCTTTAATACTGCTCATCTTTTGGTATCTGAGGTTTATTATCATAGGCAAGACATCAGTTTACTACCTCTCTGTAGCTAGTATATAGACGAAAAGTAGCTACTGTAGTTTTAAATTGGAAAACTTGACAGTTCAATTTCTGTATAAAATGTCCAAATAAGTAACTGTTATGCTGGTAAGAAACACCTTGAACCCAATAATAATAATAATGAGCCCTAATTTACCCTTATGAAAGCACATCATGTCCAGACCTAAGCTGTGACATCAAGGTCAAAACCAGAATCTTGAAAGCAGTCATATGCTTATGATTACTCTGAACTTTAGTTGTTCGTGTTGGTCATCTTACAATCACATCATTAGAAAAAGCAAAATATCTGCTTGCATTCTAGAGATAATTGTGGAAAGGACAGAAATGGGAATTTGACAGTCCCTTTGAGATAAACAGTTATAAATAACGGGCTATAGGCTCCATTTACAGATAAAAGCAGAGGCAGGAGAACACTATCCTAACTTACTTGCTATATATATTTAGTTTCACTGACTGAGAGCTGCTACATTCAAAGAACCAAAAGATATGCAGGCAAGTGCCCCACAGTCATTAAAAGGAACCACTAGACCCTCATATTTTTGCCTTTTAACGTTCTTTACATCAGCAGCAGTTGTATGCAAAACAAAAACTGAGTATCAGCCAGAATGGTGGCTCTTAACTTCTTCAATTGCATTAACAGAATATGGCTACAGCATTTCTTACATGAAGTTGAGAGAAGTAAAAAAAAAACCAAACTGAGAAAGCGAAGTTTGAAGAGAAACAATAATAAGAAAACATTGCCATTTTTAATTTGTCCCAGTAATCTGAACTCTCTTCTTTTTGTGTCACTCACGGTGACACAGACTTTGGTACACAGAATTTTTTCTAAAGGGAAAACCCCTTAGCTGGTCAGCCCCCATTTTACAAAGATATTCTTGATCTTCTGTACTTTCCTCCCAAAGTTTTAAGTTAGCGACATTATTGATACTGCTCATATTTTTGTAAGGATCATGCACTTTTAAATTACTCAACAGGAATTCCTTAGATGAGTTGTTTTCAACAAGCTGCCAGGAACACGTATGTGCGGGTGCACGTGTGCCTCTCTGTGAAGAAGCTGTGGGAGTCAGCCTGAAGGAGGAGAGGGATAACAAAGTAAATTTTTCATAGGAAACTGAGCCGACACCCCAGTTCTCTGGTGGCAAAAAGAAGAGCACTCTCTCATCCCCTTCCAGTCTTGGCCAACTGGTTAGTACTGGACCCAGCACCATCAGATCATTTGCTGACATTCTGTAACACCTTAAGGTATCAAAAGCTACTCACGTTCTTGCCGGGCCAGATTTCTGCCATTACAGTGAGCTGACTTAGTTTAGGAGGACTGCAGTGAAGGCCAGAAGTAGCACACGTTATGCAGCAGAAATGTGTGGCCAGGAGAGAAGAAGGGAAGGTGAGAGAGGGAACCTTACCCATTTGGTATTGGTAAACTATTATGCCAGTTCTTGTGAAACCATACTCTCTGGAAGACATTCTCCTTATCTTTCCCATGCAGCCAACAGAGAGACAGAGAGCATCCCCTAGGAATGGTTCAGAGCAAGAGCGGCAGTTCTCTCTGAGTCACCATTTGGAGGAGTTGTTTCCCCATAAATCCTAAGGGAGCCTGGAGAGCAGACTTTGTTGCTAGGCAAAATCTGCATTTGTGAAATGTTCTGCAGTCAAACCAGGTGGTCTGCAGTACTTGCCAGATGACTTGCTGTCTTACTTTTCAATTATTCTGTACAATTATCTGAAATTTAACAGGTGATTATGATCCACAAGGAGCACTAAGAGAATAATAGTGGACAGTACTTCAAGATGCTAAATGTGTATTACTAACCTGACAGACGACCATCCACTTTTCCCTGCTAGGCCAGGTTTCTGTTGGCATAACAACTTGAACTGGCTATCCAAGGATATCCAAGGACAACTAGAGCTGGCAGGAGCAAGCTGAATGGCTAAGGCGGACGGCGGGAGCAGAACTGGAGGTGGTTTGTTAGCAATGGGCTGTTAAGATCAGCTCACCCCATCCCATGGGAATTTATGGGATATAAAGGCTAGTCTAACTTTTAAATGAGAGCAAGGTCTAACACTCATTTAACAAGTGGCCAAACCAGCACAAAGAAACCTGGAACACCTGCAAGTTCTCACTTAAACTTTCACAGTGTTATATGACAAGAAAGTGGCAGGCTTGAGAACACAATCTAATAGTCCCTCTCATGGGCCTCCCTCTTGCCTTAGCCTTGCCTCCCTTTTCAACCAGCCTGTGGTTTCTCTACTGAGCGCCAGCAAGCCTTCCAGCTGTGCTAACTCCAGCAGTGATGCTGACATCCGTTTGCTAAGAACTGGACTGAGACCAACAGCTCCTTTTGTATCTCCCCACAGTCATTACTTCTTCTTCTTCACTATTGACTTGGACAAGATTCAAACCAGTTGCCTACGGGTGAAAGGTTCCTTCTCCCGTCATAAATTCCATGCTTTCTCTTTCCCCTAGCTTCCATCTGTCATCTCCTACCCCTTCTTCCTCCCAGTGGCTCTCTGAGCTTCTTCACCATTTTCAGCTGTCCCACAGTTCCAACTCTTTGTGCCTATATCCCCCTTCTGATCTCCAAAACCGGCTAGTCCTTTTTTCTTTGTCCTTCCTGCTGAAGTCTGCTTCTCTTTGCTCTTGAGCTACCCAGCTCCTGTATTGCTTTTCCTCCAGTTTCAGCATCACTGGCACCAGTCTCAGTTTCTATGACAATCCAATCTAGCCTTCCGTCTCTCGGTCCCAGGTTCCTGTTTCACCAGACTCAGCGAAGCCATTTGTTCTGCTTCCTTACTTCTTGGTTCAAGTGCTACCCACCCAGGTTCCCTCTAAGCTTCTGGCCCGCAATTGAAAAATTCAGCTAGCCAGTCAACAGCAGCTGAAAAAAACAAAATTAGGAGTCATAGGACGTTCCAGAGAAATGGAAAAAATAGGACAAGATGGTTGGACTGCAGTGAGTAAAAACAATAGGGAGTATCTGAGGGCAAAAGGTACGATGGATCCACCTCGCTTACTGAGATATAAGGCCAGTTCACCTCAGTGCAAACCTGTGCAAACTCCATTGTTTTTTTTTCCTGGAACCTGAGCTGGTGCAGCTGTGCAGCACAGGGCTGCATGGTGCTGTAGACAGAGCCTTAGGCTGACACAAGGTGGCCTCTATCACTCACAGAACAAAATAACATATGCCAGCAAGCAGTCCCCTCTTCTCCCCGAAAACAAGTGAAACCATAGAATCATAGAATCGTTATGGTTGGAAGAGACCTCAAAGATCATTAAGTCCAACCGTATACCCAATACCACCATACCCTCTAAATACACTAAACCATGTCTCAAAGCGCCACATCTAAACATTTTTTGAACACCTCCAGGGATGGTGACTCCACCACCTCCCTGGGGAGCCCGTTCCAATGCTTAACGACTCTTACAGTGAAGAAATTCTTCCTAATATCCAACCTGAACCTCCCCTGGTGCAACTTTAGACCATTTCCTCTTGTCCTATCGCTAGTTACTGGGGAGAAGAGACCAACCTCCACCTGGCTACACCCTCCTTTCAGGGAGTTGTAGAGAGCGATCAGGTCTCCCCTCGGCCTCCTTTTCTCCAAGCTAAACACCCCCAGCTCCCTCAGCCGCTCCCCATCAGACTTGTGCTCCAGGCCATACTGTTCTATTACCAGTCACCACTTCAGCGTGTGAGTGCATGTGGGCACACGTATCGCCATCCTCTTCTTTCAATGGCTTGAGTCGCGCCTTCCTACTTCTGGTTCTTTGCCTCTACAAATGCAGCAGAAAAGTCGGACCATCTTCTCTACCCTTTGTCTATGGCCAAAGTAGCCTGGAAAGGCTTGGCAGTGTAACATTCCCCACCACAATCACACAATTCTAGCACTTTGAGCACCTCCACTGGATTCTGGTTTTGCTTTATGATCATTGCTACCCAGTGTCTAAACAGGGGTCAACAATCTTATTATCAGGAAAAGTGACTGACCTCACCCCTCACCACTCAGTTCACATGCACGTGAACATAATATTCCAGACTACAATTGAGCCACTCCAGTTGTAACTAAATGTATATACGTTTCAGAAACATAAATTTATCACATAAATTAGGCTCCACTTACAGTTAAATGATTTAAATGTGTGGATTTGCCAAGTAACTTCATTACCATATGTAACTCATCACCAATACATATTGTACTTTTCATTCAAAAGATAAAATATGAGGGTTATACCCTAACACCTTGACATTTGGATGTGATTATAAGCAAGTGCATAACTGAGTTCAGAAATCAACTTCAAGTCAGGCACACACTTCTTTTCCTGGACTGAGGACCATATGGCAAACAGCTGGACTCTAACATCCATATATATATAACATATATACCTTACGGCTCTTACATAGCAACAAGAATTGGTTGGTTAGGATCAATGAATTGCTATTGCCTGTCACAGCTGTTTCTCAAGCCCTCACCTCTTTCTATACTTGTCAGTGAGATCCTCTACTCTGTTCTCGGGGATTTCAGGAGCTAAGTATTTCACAGTACTCCCAGTGAAGCTGAAAATTACCTAAGTGAGAAGGTTTTCAGGACTGGGAGGGGGAGTTGTCAAGCAAACCCACTCACCCCTTCAACTGTGTTGTTTTGAAACCATAATTTCAGCCTAGAATAACTCTGCTAAAATAACGCAAATTCCAGATTTAATTAGCAAAAAATAATTCCCTTTTCTAACACTTTTTATAAAGTTCCTGAAGAAGAATGAGTTTACTCCCTTAAAAGAGACTTGAAGCATCAGGCACACTACAAATGTTACAGGAGACGAGATTATTCTGATAATTTCAGAATGCAAGAGGAAGGTCACCTCCTGGAGCACTTGCTGTTCCCTCGCCTTGCCTGTTTCTGGAAAGTTAGGTTCTTTCCAGCAGAACTGGCTCCAGATCAGAACAGACTCCAGTCCCTCTTGGATAGAAACTTCCCACAAGTTTGTACATGACTTTTGTGGTCGTTGTGGCATACAAAGGACAAAAGGACAATGAAGGGACACTGCACATCCAGCTCCTCCAGGCTACATGAATATCAACTACATACTTGGAAGACTGGAGTTGTTATGAAAACAGTCATCATCATCATATCAACTCTACATAAATCACCCCAAACCCACAGATATAACATGAGAAAGTTTTCTAAAATTAAATTACAGGTTGTTCTCATTATAAAATTAATTGTATTTTAGATTAGCACTTTACTGCTTTAACAATGTTTAACGTCAATGATATTTAATGTTGTAAAGTATGTTCTCTCCAAAACAGAAAGTTGTTATATAAATAAACACACCATGTAGTTATTGGGATAATTATTAGGCCAAATATGCATAAGACAAAATGCTGGCCAAAAACTATATTTAAGAAGTTTCCTTTAAAGCAATCTTGCAGAAAAAACTTTTAAGAGAGGTCAATTTAAATATTCTTTCATTTAAGTTAGAAATCCTTGTACTGTTGAAAAAACAAGAGTTTTTTGTTAGCAATACCAACATTTTCTCCAGTTTTCCAGTATGAGGGTGTGTGTGGTATAATTTTTTTTTTTTTTAAAATGCTCATTGCAGAATATAAATATATGTTAAAGGTCAACCTTAGTCTGAGATAAAAGCAACACAGATGATGAAACAAATGCATTTAAGCAAGATTACTAAGTCCTAACCTCAAATAGGTTTAAATCATGACTATTCACATATTTAAATCTATACAAATGACATCTGTTTAAGCCTTCAGAATTATTCTATACTATAAGCATAGTACTCGAAAGAGGCCCTATCCTTTTACTTGGCAAAATTTCATGAATCTAAAAATCCTTTTAAAAAAATCCATACATGATTTTGAGGGGTGAAAGGAAGCGAGTATTTATAAGACCATCTATTTTATGTCAAACAGAAGCATTATAATTCATTCTTATAATTACCATATATTTCTCTGGGCAGTTCCTGAGTACAGTAACTGATAATGGTTTTTCCAAAATGCAGTCAGGCCATAGAAAAGTTCATCCGAGACAAACAGAATAATTTCAACACTCTGCATTTCTTTAGGACGTATGCTAATTTTATAATAAAAGCAAGGACTTTTGGCTCAGTTTGCATTCACTACAGCCATTATAACTTCTTTTGCTTCAGTGAGAGCACAACTGGACCCTTTCTACAGCTAAGATGACAAATTATCATCCTGTTAAGCAGCATTCAAAACAGTAATTGAGATCTTGCTAAACTTGACAGATAACATAAGCAGCTCAAAGAAAATAGTAACAGCTGTATTAATATATTAACCTCTGTTTTACAAAGGGTAAATGGAAGCCTTAATTTTTTCCTTGCATGTACTACATACATGGTATAATGAAAGACTTTTTGCTAAATTTGTACTCATTATATGTTCAAGACTGTAAATTAATTCAAGTTAGTAATGATATGATTATATATTTGCCCAAGAAATTACTTGGTTTGGCACTTCAGCGTGAGCAAAATGGACTTACAAAAATGTGACGTATCTGATCACAGCTGAACCTTCCACATCTCATGCTAAAAACTGCAGTGCCTGAAGCTAGAACAACGTAAAGCAGCTAAAGCAGTAATAAAAACTGCCATAAGTATATAGGACTTCCCCTCAGAAATATAAAAGACAGAGTGTACATCTTTGAAGATAAATATCATGTGAAGAAAAAAAAGCCCTCCTCTGGAAATGTTAATGGATACAGCGGCTGATATATTGAGAAACTGGCTTTTCCATTGCTTTCAGTAGGATTACTCATGCAAGAGGTTTCCAGCGCAGGAGCTCAAGTACTACAACTTCTGACTGAATAAGTGGACAGTTTCAGATTTTTCTTACACCAAAGATTATGTGAAAATGTAGGTACTTACACAGTAAAATGATAGATAAAACACTTCCATCCACTGGGCCTCTCCAGGAAGTTGTAGACATCTCCCTGCGTACTAGTTTTAGTTAAATAACGGCTATGGAAACACTTCGTTGTACAGGCCCTGTAGACTTCATTTTCTGTCAAGGTTGCAGTCTTTGTGCCTTCCTTAGGGCTGCGGGGAATCCCGGACCCATTATTCACCGAGGTTTCTGGATCCACTGCCACGGAAGAATACTGCATATTGCTTAATTTCCCTCTGACTTCCAGCAATGCTGCAGATTTCCTATTTCCATTCAGACTGCTAAGCTGGGAAGTGGAGCCTTGAACTTCTCCACAGCAGTTATACACGGGGTGCCCAACAGTTTCTTCACTATCCCAGGATATTCTGTAACAACGCACAGGTATTACTAACCCTGATCAATATTTAAAATCATGAAGAAGGTATTGTATGTCCTCCCTGCCCAGGGTGTTCTCCAGCAGCTGATAAGATAACGTTCTGCTGTTATCACAGAGCTTCTCTCTGACACAAGCCTCAGCTGTCAGCCTGTCATCTGCTGTCACTCACAGTCTCTGAAATTAAATCAGAAAAACATATTAGACAATGACACATGCTAGACAGCAGAAGTAACAGGAGGTTGGGAAAGAAAAGAAGTTAAGACTTTTGAAGGAAGAAAGAAAACTAAGATTCAAAGTTCCATTTGTTAAGAAGGAAGCTTAAAACTATTTAAATAGTGCAACACTAGTACAGCAGCAGACTTGTCTTTAGAGCTGATCCCATGATATTATTTTAAGCTGAGCAGTTCTTGAAGTGTCCTGATTCGAGGTGGAACTGTGAAAGTTTCCCGGAATTTATAAACTTGCTGTTGCCTAAAACACACGCAATTGAGGATTTGAAACACCTACACCTCAAGAGATCTTATCTAGCATGTCAATGTTACAGAAGGATTTTGAGACTTGACTAAATTATTTCAGTCACCTCATGGGATTTGATCTTGCAGTCCACAGTACTCCAGAACAATTTTTCTCCAGTGTAAAAAGGAGGATGCCATTAACGGTAACTGTCACTGGGAGGTTAATATTGTTACAAGGGAAAGGATCAAAGACTCCTGGCCTGATTCTTGATTTTCTTCAAGCCATTTAATGCTGGCTGCTAACTTTGCTACTCTTAAGCAAGTACCTAGAGCAAATAGATTAGAAAATAAAGCTCTTATAGATCAAGATATATTTCATGGAGCAGATTTAAATTGCTGTTAATACACAGATACTTAGCAGCAATATTAATCATTTTGTGAGACTGAGAGCAGCTGTCTCTCTGAAGTGTCATTTTTTTGTACTGCCTCATTTCTTACACGTTGTCATAAAAAGCTTCCTTATTTAAAATGCTTAACTAAAATGAAAATATGAAAATATTATGAAAATATGAGAACATTAAAAGTATCATGAGAGGTGACTAACTTGAAAGCACTGCTGTTGTTAATATCAAAATTATGTCTGTAATGTCATATGTAATGTACCGTGGTATCTGCAATATAAATCCCACATGCCTAGGAGTTGCAGCTGGCTGCTCCTCTGTCAGAGGAGACTCACTCCCACATTTTGAGCTACTTTAGCCCCAGGAGAATAGAGTAATTTAGAGAGAGAGCACCTCAGCCTTCACCCCCTCTTTTTAAATGAAGCTTATTTTTTGTTGATACTTAAAGATCCTCATGTGTAGTGGATGAACTCCCATGGTAGTACATCTGAACACAGCCCTCTAAGTTATTCCACAAAATATTTACATAGAATAGTGGACTTGTTACAATGTGCCCATTTCTTAACACTGGTTATGGTAAGCTGGACTGATGCATTTCTACATTAGTCCTACAACAGAGAGAGAAATACTTCCTTTCCCTCCTCACTTCTCTTAACAATGAGAAGCTGGAGGGACCAAACAGGAAAGTTAAAACACAAAGCCCTTCATCCCAGTCAATCCACAACAAGAACATAAGAAACACCTATGAGAAGTACACTCCCTCTGTGTCATTCATTTTAGGGTGCTGAGGCAGCCTAGCCAAGTGCTTGTAGCAAAGGCTGGCTACCCAGCAGTTGCAAACAGTGCTACCTAAAATTTGCTAGCCTTCTTAATCGAAACAGGGGATCCCACACCGTCAGACATAAAGCACAGAAAAACCCGAAACCAGCTGGCAAACAGTACCTACTTTCTCTTGTCACATCTCCTTCTATTCCTTCCCTTTGCTGCTCCCCCAGCTCCATACAGCAGGCTCCCCGGGTAGGTGGCAGGGAGAGGAGCCGCTGCCTGACTCTGCCCCCAGCTTATCAAGTCCCACCCTAAGTAAGGCAGGGTCCCTCCCTTTTATCTGCCTTATGGGGCTGCCCTCCCCAAGAGAAAGAAAAAGGGAACAGTTCTGGTGATTTCAGAGAGGAGTTACCGCTGCTTCTTCCTCTTTTCAAAACCAGCAATCACAAGCAACAGCTTAATTTTGCTGAGGGTTGTCCTCCTTTCCCTCCCGGTCCTTTTCTTATCTGCATACACTTAATTGCAATGGGTTAAAAGTGGCATTTCCTTACTGCACATCTTTTAAAAAACTGAATTAGGTGTTGCTTGTAGCTAGCTGGAGGCTCTGCAGCAGGCTTTCATATTAAGTCTAAACAGGCAGCTTCAGTTGCTTGTTTTTTCCCATCAAAGTTTTGGCAAAATCAAAAGCAGCACTTCATTATGTTAGATTAAGTAATGGAAAATCGGAGTTCTCCATTGTTGTTGCCTTTCTGAACTATGGCTCTTTTTTCTAATTAATTTGGGAGGAAGAGAACCCCAAATATAACCATTCCAGCATCAAACTCCCCATTTTATTATTGAACTTTCTAATCAGGAAGGAGAAAATGAATACTGCTATTTCTCTCTCCTCCCTTCTGTAACAGAAATCAGAGCGTTGTCCGAAACGTCAGCATTCTGAACATGAGTTGCTTCTCAATTTCCCACAGTCATGTGGCTGAGAACGAAACAGAGGTAACCATTTCATCTTTTGTTCTGGCAGTGGAGGAACGTTGTCATTGTATGTGGTCTTCAACTTTTATAATTGTTCATGGGGCCTCTCATTCCATGGAAAGATTACCCTAGCAAATTACTTTCTTAGTTTCCCAGTTGTATTTCCATACCACTGGAAAAAAAAAAATGTTGTTAGTTCCTTTGTTTTTCTGATAAACATACTCTGATCATTATGTTTTGACTTCCCTGAAAAATTATACCCTCCAGAACATTGTCCTTGGGTGCTGTGTGACTCAGGTTACGCCGCGCGCACCCTTGCATACACTATTTTGGCTAGGACTGTAGGTGAGCCACTGAGAAGGACCAACACCCAACTGGAGCCACAGAAATCCTCCTCCAGGTTTTTGCTCATGCTTCTTCCTTGAAATGCATTCTGCATCAATTAATACTTTTATACTCTCTGCTGTATTAATTTTTCCAGACAGTAATTTCCTAAATGCAAAAATTGCCATCTGTTTTCCACTCTGACCTCTCCTGAATATAATTGTTCAAGGTCTAACTAACTAGCCAAAGTATGTAGGAAAAAAAGCATTAAAAAAAATCCAACAACACAAAAAATAATTATCTTGGATATTTTAAGGTTTAAAATAAGTTTCCTTTGAGGGAAAAGTAGTACCCAGCTTTACTACAAATGCAGAAACCCAACCTAATAGCAGCAGGTCTGAAACCACTGCAGAAATAGAACCCAGAGCACCTGACTCCTATTTCTTGGTCAAGGAAAAGATGATTTAGTGTTAAATTAGATTGAACTGTGGAAGACATGAACTCATTCCTTCACACACACATCCCCAACTGTAGTATTTCACATCTTTGGGTCAAACTCTCAAAAGGCAATTAGTCACCTAATTTACGACATGTGTGTGAAATGGAAATG
>NW_009596161.1:5676-10155 GCF_000690535.1 Cariama cristata | reverse complement strand
AATGCCTACCTGCTGATGTTTTCACTGGTAAAACTATATATGCATAGAATGCTCTGCAACTGCATATATACAAAAGTGCAGCTTTTATGGCTGGGCTTACTTCTCATCTCCTGTTTCATCTTGATGTGCCTGCTGCAGCCCACATGCTCAGAGAGCACATCTACGCCCCGCTGACAGACCTGTCTTTAGCACCAGCCACAGCGAGCGCAATAACTTAATAACCAAAAGGCCAGGATGGGGAGGCACAGGGAAATGTCCAGTTCTCATAGGAAGTCTGAACCCTTTCTTGACAAGGACACACTTCTTAGGAAACTACCCTAAACACAGGACCAAACCTATTTTCCATTGATATCACCATCACTATCTCCTCCGGGAGTTGTATTTTAGAAGAAAAGCATTAATCAGTCATGCAAGAAACATAAAGAAACAATATGGAACCCAAATGCTAGGAAAGATGTTGAAGGGTAGATGAGACCTGTGAAATATTCCCACACTCCTCTGTTCATTTCTAATTCCATTCTCAAGACCCAAGCTTTCTGCATACAGTGCTCTTGAACATTGCTTTGGATTTGTGAATTCCAATTCCAGAACTGGACACCCAAAAGTTAAACACTGTGGTGTACCACGTACCATTCTGGTTTACCTATAGAATCTTTTCTTAGCAATGCTCATGTCAGGGCACAAATTCCACATGTTGTGTGGCTTGAACTGATTGTGCCCAGGCTGCCTGTAAAGAGCAAAACACGAGCCCTTGCTTTCTACTTGAGCTTCCCACCCTGGTAAGCCCATGGTCTTACAAGGGACTGTAAACCAAAGTTTACTGTGGGCAGTTAGGGATCTCGGAAAGGGGTATAGGCTTGAGCTCCAAGTTCATGTAGCAGTACTCCCTGTACTTTTCATTTTCCAGCTGCAGATTGAAAATGAGGTAATACCTGTCTTGCAAATATGCTAGGTAGTTCAGTTGTCTGTAGAGCACTTTGCAATCCATGTAATGTGCTCCATGAATACCATTACTCTTCTTCACACGGACATGCTGAAGATAAATTAAGATTATCGTGACTTGTATAGTATGATATTGGAAGGATGGTACATAAAAACCCAGCAGATTGTGACACTGGACTTCCATTCACTCCCAACAGCTTGTCTAACATTTTACTACATGCAGGAAGATCTGAAATGCTAAGTTAAATTGTCTTTTATGCATGTTGGCACTGCTCCATTATTTTAGAATCACAGAAGCATTCAGGCTGGAAAAGACCCTTAAGATCATCGACTCCAACTGTTAACCTCACACTGCCAAGTCCACCACTAAACCATGTCCCTAAGCACCACGTCTACACGTCCTTTAAATACTTCCAGGGATGGTGACTCCACCACGTCCCTGGGCAGCCTGTGCCAGTGCCTGACAACCCTTTTGGTGAAGAAATTTTTCCTAATATCCAATCTAAACCTCCCCTGGCACAACTTGAGGCCATTTCCTCTCATCCTATCGCTTGTCACTTGGGAGAAGAGGCCGACCCCCACCTGGCTACCCCCTCCTTTCAGGTCGTTGTAGACAGCAATCAGGTCTCTCCTCAGCCTCCTCTTCTCCAGACCAAACACCCCCAGCTCCCTCAGCCGCTCCTCATCAGACTTGTGCTCCAGACCCTTCACCACCTTCGTTGCCCTTCTCTGGACTCGCTCCAACACCCCGATGTCCTTCCTGTAGTGAGGGGCCCAGAACTGAACACAGCACTCGAGGTGCGGCCTCACCAGTGCCGAGTACAGGGGGACGACCCCCGCCCTGGTCCTGCTGGCCACACTATGTCTGACACAAGCCAGGATGCCGTTGGCCTTCTTGGCCACCTGGGCCATCAAATTCCATGATGGAATTGCTGTAAGAAATTAAGATGACTCTTTCAGTTATGCTGGTTTTTTCCCTCTGTTCAAACTGAAAATAAAATGTTTTACTGGAAAAAAAACAAAACAGAAAACGCAAGCTCTTCAAGAAATGCCTGAAATTAGTAACAGTCATGACATGAAGAAAATGCCAGTCTCTTAGTATTATACATATCACATATGTATAGTTCGTATACCAGAACTTACTAAGATCTACTCTAGATCTTATACTTTAAAATATGGTTGTTATACCGACTCTAATTAAACAAATTGTATGCCTCTGGTGGAAATACTAATTAATTAATTCACATTATCATTATAGGGGGAACTAGTAGCAACTTGCAGATCAGTTTGGCTGTTGCTACCACACCCATCCTTCTCATTTTTTGACATTTCACCAACATCGCAAGCATATGGACTGAAATTTTCTTTTGGAAGTCTCTCATTCTGGTTTTGACTAGTTGGTTAAAAAGCTATTCAGCAACCTTTGACCGTAAAGACAGAGTAAAATAGCCAGGTCTTTTAAAATAAAACCCGGTTACAACAGACACATAGCAATCCAAAACTGAAACTAACTATATGGTATTCCTCCTTTTGCTTACCCAGTTTCATTCATTTTTTCCGTCACCTCAACCATCCACTCTATCCAGGCAAAATCTGCCATTCTGTGCAATCAAAAGCGAAGAAGTGCTGGTTGCAGTGGCACGTACAATACTGCTGTGAAACGTTCCCTAAAAAAGCACTGCGCAACATGGTGAAGATCTAACCCAAATGGAAGGGTGAGAAGGATATCAATGTAAAATATCCGTTGACAAAAAGAATGCCTTCATTTGAAGAATGCAGTTTTCGGGCTGGAAATAATAAAAGCACTGTATATACCCAGTGGTATTGCCCACAGTCGCAATTCCTGTGGCTGTCCCGAGCCTATAGGAATGACAAGAGGGACAAAGCGCAACACCTTGTATATTGAAAGCGTACTTTGATGTGTTCCCTTCCAGAGGACGTTCAATGGTGTGCGCTGGATCCAGCACCCTGAAGAGTGCAAAGAGATCCCGCCCAGCCAGCCCTCACCTCCCCTCCCCAGCCCCTGCATTCTCTGCACATTACCTATAACCACCAGCAGTCAGCTAAGAGGGAACCTGAATCATGTTAAACTCCTCCAGAAAGGTACAAAGCATTCAACGTGCAGAAGAACTCCCAGACCACGCCCCACCACAAGCGAACAAAGTGGATGTATAAGGTTTTCTTTAGTTAGTCCTGGTAAAAGAAGGGGATTCCTGTTTTCAAAATGGTTCTTCAGATTAGGTTGCTCAGGAAACTGGGCCAGCATCTGGACCAACACTTGTGACCTCCCGTCGCTTACTTCTATTTACTCTCAAATCAGTGATTTATATTGTTAAAGAGCTATGGGCTAGTGTGTCCTTACACAAGGTGAGTGCATCTGTGGGATGCACAATGTCACTATGGGAAGCATCTCTGATGCAAAGAAATGTCCGTGTGGAGGAGGTATAAAGACAGCATGGGACAGCACAGGTAGCAGCACTGTGAGTGAAAAACAGTCCTCGCAAATGCTGACCCTGTAAAATGCTTAAATGTTTTGTGTGATTCGTTATTTCTAAATATGCCACCATTTATGAATATTAAAAACTCAAACGGAAATTCTGAAAACTTGTTCTTTAAATTGGTGCTACGTGATGTCCATTCAGAGCTATGTGTGAAATGACCCCTTTGTTTGAGAGGTCAGGCAGAAGATGGAGGTGAGTCATTCAGACTCGCCAACTCTTCAGGCTGTATCAGACAGTTTGCCACCTGTCCCCCACAATCTGCCACAGCATGCAGCCGCCTGTTCCACTCAGCTTTCAACCAAGTTTAGCAGCAATACATTCATTCAAAGGCCAGCTGGGGCACCTATGACAGCACTGCACGATGCCTTACAAGGTCTCCGTCCAGGAAGAACAGATACAAACAGTTAAGTTTTTCACTCACCGAGATAAAACCCAGGAATAAAATGTCACCTGCCTCCCCTTGGACTAGTATTATGAACAGCTTGTCTTTTAAGGGAACATTTCCAAAGCAGACTTAAAAACTTTAGAGGTCATTGGTTATAAACAGCAGATAAATTCTTACATTATGAAGATACGAGAAGAGTGATTGTCTCCTAAGGTTATATATTTTACCTCCTTATCCTGCCAAATTTGTAATTGCTGTATGGTTCAGGATGAGGAGAGATGAGCAACGGAAAGAACTAATTTTATTCATGATCAACTCTTTGGTTTTGTGCAATTTCTCCAGTTAAGTCAGTTAAGTCAACTGGCACCAGTTAAGTAAAACATCTATTTCTAAGTCAAGGCTGTCCTTATTTCACAAAAGACCTTTGTTATTAATTACTTTAAAGACCTTAAATATTAATTATCCTTAGGCCAGCATATCATTTCTAGGCAAGATTCAATAATCCTTACACTTGAAAGAAGGAACATGGTGGTGGGAATGAATCTATCCATCCATTTGTTCTCACACAAATCAGAATTTTCAGAGTCTTTATTTCTGAGTTTTTCTCTCATTTTTATGAGTTCTGTTGGGTCAGCAGTGGTCCAACGCTCT
>NW_009596161.1:3698-5606 GCF_000690535.1 Cariama cristata | reverse complement strand
CTTCCCTTAATAAATGCATGTATTTTCTTTTTTTCCTACTTCACTTTCAGCAAGGATGTTCTGTGTTCAGCTTATCTTTTTTTATTTTGTGTGTGAAAAAAACTCATATAATCATATTACTCATGTGGCGTAACTATTGTTCCACAATCTTTCAGGACAAATTTCACTTTTCCAGGAAAAACATATATTCTGTGCCTCAGTCTCTTAGTTTGGTATCCTGTTGCTACTTTATGTTGTGTCCCGCTATAAGGAGCAGAGAGATGAAAGCTGGAGAATCAGGGGAAAGAGTTGACAAAGGAGTATGTTTTCCTCTGTAGGAAGGAACTGTGAAAAATATCCAATTCCATGATTTCTGCACCATAGTTGAGCTAAGTTTCAAGGGCAGGAATTGCTATTAGAGAGATGCTGTGCTGATGCCATTGTGGGCTGTACGTCCTATGAAAGCGTACATCGCTCGTTTGCACAGAGCAGGGACCTGGTTAATAGTTGCATGGTAAAGACAATATTGGGCCCAGGAAAATGAGATCTGATATTCAAGAGTTCAAGAGAGCCAGAGCAGAAAGGAAATAACTCTGGGATGTCATGGCTTCAGGCGTGATTGTTCTTGACCTCACTGGGCAGAGCAATAAGCACGCACTGTGATGAAACAAACATGACAAAGTATGCAACCTGGCTAATTATACTGTCATTTCAGTAGGCTTTTGGAAAGAAGGGAATTGTTAAATTGAAATATTGAGAATAAGGAGAAGTTTACATCACGAGCGTGCATTTTCTAACTTGGCATTACATGCTGGTTAAGAAAATTTTGTTTATTGAAAGCCAGCATCATAGGGTCCCGATCCCATTTGCTATTTTAGGCATTACTGTAAATCAAGCAATAATTATAATGTATTCCATGAGAGTTATTTTTAACAATGCTGAAGCCAAATTCTGCTGATCTCATGTTATTCTACCTGGACAATAGAGAACAGCTTGGTGTGCAGTATAAGGTGTCCTTGGTCTTCAAGTTTAGTGCTCTTCGCTAGGTCAGCAGAATTCTTAAACTCATTATAATCATAGCATATCTTCATAGAAACCCACAATATTTTTAATATCTGGATAAATAAGAATAAAAATAAATTGTATGAACTAAAATAAACTCCTACCACATAGGGCAAAGTATCCATTATGCTTATTTTGCATAAAAGGAAGACAAAATTACTGCTTGAAATATCGTACCTATTCTAATTGATGAAGAGGTATCAGATAGCAGTCATGGAGAGCCTTCAAATAATAAGAGACAATATAAATTCTTGTACAGTGAACCTCAACTGTTACTTGATTCCTATCTTCAATTATATTAAGTGTCCTAGCATTGTTTTATTGGGTTTGTTTAAATCATTAGTGATGCATTGGAGGAGAAGGATACTGTTATTGGTACCGAAGTTGTAACAGAATACCTTTAAAAGTGAATGCTTCTTACAAATGTATTTGAAAATACTGAACTTTGAAAATTGAATTTGAAAACACAACTATCGCTTCAGGAGAGACTTTTCACGAAGGAGCCGTGTGTTATAACTGAAGAGAGAGTTTGGAAAGATGACAATGATCCTTTAAGGATAAGGGCAGTTGTACATTTTCACATTTACATGTCCAAGTTTAAAACGTCAATTAAGACATTCTGTTAATTTTAGTTCAAGACTTACACAAAGTTTTTTGTTTGTTTTTTTTTTTTCTTCTGTACACTGTACGCTCTTTCATACAACCTTTAATTGATTACCAAGCTGATATTAAAGAGAAGTAAACTAAACTTGAAATTCTTAATGCAACAGGTTCACGTTACCTTCTCTTTCTGTACTGATCTGGAGTCTGAGGCAGCAATTCTTCTGAAGTGATACATTTCATTCCCAAAATGGAGAATATCCTCAG
>NW_009596161.1:0-3667 GCF_000690535.1 Cariama cristata | reverse complement strand
AATCTATTTCTTACTTCCATCTCCTGTAATTTGTTAAAGACAACTCTCTATTACTTTCTCTGGTAAGTTCTAAATTCTTTACTGCTTCTAGAGTACGTTAACATGCAGTGCACATGTGCAACATGACCGGAAAGTCAGGCTTCAGTATTCATAATCTATTCTGTGTAGATTTAAAGAGCACAATGGCAGAGAGGTTGGCCAAGTGTCTTCCCACTGTGTTCCACGCAATATCACATTAACCCAGGCTGACTTAGCTTTAGTACAGGCAGAAGGGTATATAGCTACCTGGCAATTGCTGTGCCACTGCTTTGGGCACTCCAAATGTTAACCAGGGCTGGGATTCAATCATCGCAGCAAATCCCCTCTTTCACCAGTAAACTTTTGCTTATTGAATGGTCAATGTGAAATTGAATCCAACTGGGAATAATAAAGAGGAACCATCATCTCTTATTGACAGAGATGACAGAGCCCTTGCAAATGCTGGCTTTTTCACTAAGAAGATGGGAAAAGAAATCACAAAAATGGAAAAAGGAAAATAGTAGTAACATAATCCATGATTTAACTATATACAATGAACACGCACCTATCTAACATCTCCAATATCTTTCTGCTTATCTGAGTTTCTAAATAGCATCACTGTTCTTCCCCATATACCATTTTTATGCAAAATCATGGTTTCAAATAAAAATGAAGTGGCTTCAGTTGTACTATAACTGGAAATGCTTTTCAAATTGTGTGTACGTCTCAAAAGAAAGGAAGAACCCTTGCATGCTAAAGAAGTAGACAAAGAATGTATCTTGTCTACTGGACTGTAAGGCCAGGCTACGGATCTGTTGATTTCAAGTTAATGTAAGTGCATTGCTAAAGCAGTAGTGTTATGAATTACCTGTTTAATCTCAACTAGTTTCTCTGTGATAGAATTAAGCTGTTGCTAATGAAAAACCATTCAGATGAAGCGTTTAGTTATAAAAATACAGATTACACTATTCTATTTTTCTTTTAGATTTCTGGAAAAGTTTGCTAGGATGAAAAAAGATTAAATAAAAAAATGCCCACATACATGTATTAATTGACCAGTAACATCTGCAAAAAATAGAGTTATAAGTAGCAGCTATAATAAATACCAACTAAGGATTTTATCTGTGTAGCAATTTTTAATAACTAGTGATGGTGCATGAAAAAGTGAAAAATACTGTGTTTGTATTGCATTCTTGCTTTTGTCTTATGGTCACTTGTAGGAAAACTGGATCTTTATTATCTGCATCTATTTCTCCTTTTTTTCTTTCACTCTTCAATTTTAAAAATAACAATTCTTTCTCAAGTATTATAAGGCTAATAATGATGAGAAAAAATTGACTTATGTCGTCACAGAGAAATAACCATAAACAGCAGAGGAAATAATGAAGAACTCAAATATCTTGTCACGCAAACACCATATAATTCAAATCCAGGAGAGAACAAGAAATACCTTATTTTAAAGGGTTTCCTTTGCACCTACTAATAATAGTGCTGTCAGGTTTTTCTCTGCTCTTCTTTTAAAAGAATTCAGCTCTGACAGCGTGGACTGGATTTTTTTAGGTATACATCTGTTGGAGACGCCAGACAAGATGGAATGGAGATGGAAGATTTTGAGCAAACCTTGGTGGCT
This sequence comes from Cariama cristata, assembly GCF_000690535.1. Lineage (NCBI taxonomy): Eukaryota > Metazoa > Chordata > Aves > Cariamiformes > Cariamidae > Cariama > Cariama cristata. The sequence continues at coordinate 2,019 of NW_009596161.1, read as the reverse complement.
GCAGAGACCCTTCTCATTCTAGTGCATTTCCTAGCCTGTTCACACAATCCTCTATTACCGTAGCACGGGCAGTTTACAAACAGGTGGTAACGCATGGTGATGAATCAGCTGAATATGATGAGTTCAGCAAAACTCTGGATCTGAGGCACTTCAGTTTTGTCCACCTTTTGGAGTTCTGGGACTGTGTTTAGCTTGGCTGATTCAAAGAAATCTAAACAAAGAAATCCGTGATAAGGCACGATTTGATCTGTTTAAAAGTAGCTGTAGAAAAGAGGCTGCCTTGACAGTAATAATTCTGGAGGAAGCTGCGATTCTTGAGAGATGTTTATTCCAGCAGCTAGAACATCCCATAAATATTTCTTTAAAAAAAACCCTTCTGAGGTAGACAATTTGATGTTCACTTTCTGGAGTAAAATCTAACACAAGCAGCAGGGTGTTGATCACGGACCATTCTACTGAAAGCTGACATTTAAACAGTAATTGTGACTAACTGGACTCCTTTCAGGAAAAGCATGACATATTTGAAGACGATTTTAAAATAAATTACTAACTTTTGATACTGCAACCCAACACATGCAAGTGACCCACGCTGAAGTCATGAAACAGGAACTCCTAGCTAACACGCAACACCTGCAGCTGGATCTTGTTCTGTTACTGGCACTACATGCTTTCAACAACAAAAGACCTCTTCTTATGTTACCCTACTGTGGAAAGTAAGATAAAATTCAGAGTGTCTTCTAAGTAAGAATGTTCTAGTGAGAATATGCAGCAGGATTTCAGGTCAGTAAGGCTGCCTAAGTCATTGCTTAGTATTTGTAAAATTCACTAACTATATTATGCATTAACCTAAAGCAAAGATTATCAAACTTTATATATTAACACCATTCTTCATTTTGTCTTCATGTGTATAAACTGATTTGCAAAGTTTCTGTCATGAGAATACAGACAGGAGTGTAGGTGTGCATAAACACAGTGTTTCTCTCGACCTTGACAATGACACATCCATGTGAAGGCAATAGAGCATGCCTGACAAATACTCTGAAAATAAAGATGCAATAATGTGTTTTTTTTAATTGGAAAATCAGTTATTATTTATAAGGGATATTTCTGAATGTCTTGTATGATATTCAGCACAATTGCATATATCCTGTGTGTATAGCATGAAGAATAGATCCTGTCTGTGTCCAGAGCTGTGCCCGGGCATCTCCCTACTAGTAACATTCCGTTTTGTATTTCAGGATCGATTAAACCTCTTTGGGCAGTCAAGCCCACCCAAATCTTCACTTGGATGCAGAGCCCTCTTTCATCTCTGGACACTTTAGCTTCAGAACTAACTTCTTGAGAATTTAAAGATTTATACAATTCCATTAATTAGTTTGGAACAATTATCAGACACTGCTATGAAGAATGTCATCACATCTTGTTTCGTCCTTTTTCCATCTGCTGTTAGTAATGGGATGGATATTCCACAATTCAAAATTTGTAAAATTAACAAAAATCTTGTGGAGATTTATAATGGAAAGGTTTGTATTGTAATTAGCACTAGTAATTAAGCGCTACCCATCATTCGTAAGAATGCATTCCGACCAACAATTGTGTTAAAAGTGGATGAAGTCATTGTGAGATGCCCTATTAATAACGAAAGGGTAAAGTACACCACAGGTAAGTTGTCATTTGAAACAAAAGATTAAAGGCGGGAACTCCTGAGCATGGCCAGGGATACAAGTATATCGCTACAAAACCCCTAACACCTGCACCTAACCCATTCTGAGAAGCAGAAAAAAACCTTGACTTTCAGAAAAGCAGCACTATCTAGTCCAGGTTTACACACCTGACAGCACGACCGTTTTGCTCCCACATGAGAGGGCCGAACCCCTTTGCGTTTGGCTCCAGCAATCCATGAAGCTTTGCTTACAAGAGTTGCTGAAAGAGCCCGTCCCTGTTTTGGAGACACACGGAGCACGCAGGGACTGAGAAATTGTATTTTCACTTGTGAGAGGAGGAAAGCTGACTTCGGGA
>NW_009596160.1:10492-40352 GCF_000690535.1 Cariama cristata | reverse complement strand
ACCAAAACCTTGCCACACAAACCCAATAAAGCCTCAGTCCAGCAAGAATTTTGGGAAGCTGACAAAGGAAACACAAGTAATTTCCTTGTGATCTGACAAACCAATGGTGTTGGCTCTTAGGAATCTCAGAGTCATTTGGAAGGAAGTTGATAGGAGGAGTTGGATGGCAAGCACCCAAAACAGTGCTAAGTGACCAGGTGCAAACCATCAGCTGAAGTTAATGCTCAGAGCAGGGCACCTTCATCCCCTTAGCACTAAAAAAAGGAAGATGCACCTAATCCCAGACAGACATCTGGATAGAGAGTTGTGGTTTAAACCATGTCTCTGATGAGTCCCTTGTCCACTGTACCATTGGTATTCTCATCTCACTAGCTTAAGCTACCCCAGTTACTGTAGAAGAATAAATAACAGCTTTGGAAATGTGCATGTGAGGCTGATAATTCTGCTTCCATGTTTGGGATAAGGTGGAAGAAAATTCAAGTCTTTTTCTAGTAGACAACCAGCTTTTCACAGGTATCAGCAACACTTAGAATAAGCAATCTACCACTGAACATCCACTAGAAATTAGCAACAGGAAAAGGAGTTTCCCCTGCGTAATTTAGGGCAGAGCAGGGGACAAAAAATGTTGAGGAAGCAAGAAATGTGATGGGTTGGGAAGGAAATGCAGCCCAAACAAACCTTAAGGAACTGGAAACACTGTAAATGGTGGACAAAAATCTATGAACTCTTGCCACAAAGAGCAGCTGAATGTGCACGTGGGTCTTGAGTAGAGGGATCCCAGGTACCTGAGGTGCCAAGACATCCACAAGCAGGTTGGTGAGATCTTGTGCCTGGTGACTGAGCCTAGGACAGCTGTGGATGTGTCTGTATTCTCCTACATAGCAGATTAAAGACACATTAAATCGAGAAGATTCTCTGCCCTTTGTAATGAAATTACTTGCCATTGCTGCTATCTTTAGTTGTCATTATTAGTGATTAAGACACACAAAAGTGTCTGGAATGCTTGCCTTGAGGATTTATACTTGCTAATGAGACCTCTCAACAATTTAAAAAAGGTTTCATTCAAATGACCACGCCTGGTGAATTCTTAAGTACTAGGTTAATTAGTTTGTATTCTCAAATATGCACTGTCAGCCAACACCAAACATGCTGCAAGTGGATTTCGTGGCTTGAAATCTGCTCAATTAGGACCATTTACAACATGGTCAACAGCAGTCTTTCTGCTCCTGTTTCAGAAGGGTGACATTAGGCTACTCCAAGCTTAGCTCACCCTTCACTCAAACTGGTAACAACACTGCCCCAAAAACTATGTGGGGCTACCACCAAAGCAAGGTTTCCTTCACTGAAGTACTGTTTAAATTATGTATTCAGCTAGAGTAGCTCTGTGCAAAACCTGCTGTAATTCTGGGGAGTGTTTTTTATACTTACAGCTCCAGGACAGAGGCTGGAGCTGCTCAGCTGAGCAGGAGGGAGATTTCTCTGGATTTTCCACAGTGAGTGAGCAGCTCCATGCCAAGTCGTGGCTGGCCTGGTCAGTACCACACATGGCCTCATCCCATGGGCTCAGAGGCCACTGGGGAGCCTCAGTGGCACCCACAGACACCATCAGCAAAGGGCTGCTGCAGTCTGGGCACCAGGGACATGTGGGTTTGGATTCAGGCATGGAAATGATGCCCAAGTCCCACTTGGGGTGTCTAAGATCTTCAGTGGCATTTGTGCTTGGGATGTTCATGGTGGGGTGAAGAGGCACAATCTTTTACCTGCTGTTTGATCACCTTGTCTCAGTGCTGGGAAGGGGAACTGTTCACCAACCATGCAAGATTACTGTAGTCTAAGCACTTTGTCTTTGGGGACATAGGTCAGGGCAATGCACAGAGCCTACCTCTTTGGTAACAGCAGTACCTAATTTTGTTTTTTACTGTTCTTATCCTTCCATTCCTTTTATGTCATTCTGAGCTCCAGGTGTTATGTCATCTCAGCCACGTACACGAAGGAGATGGCCACGTGTGCTGGCAGCTAAGGTACTGCTGAGACTCACAGCCAAGTGATGCTGCCCACATGTGCCAGCACAGCAGTAGCCTAGCAACACTGCCTGCACCGAGGTGTGGACACAGAAAGTCCTGCTTGTTTTTAACAAAGAGAAAGGGCAGATAGAAATAATCATGGTGTAATTAATATATACCTCTCATTCTCCACCTTGTGGAGTTACTAGTATCAGCCCTTTCAAAGAAGAAATTACAGGAAGCTATTAAAACTGGTATTTATGTTTACATAAGAAAAGCAACCATGGGTTAGCTGGGACAAAAGAAATCCATAAAGCGTACAGACACTGCTGACAATGGTGTAATTTCATTTAATCAATAATAAGAAGACGTGGGCAAGGAGGCCCTTTACTGTAACCATGACACTTCATAGAAGATCTTGCATTCCTCGTTCAAAAACCCTCTACAGTACCTAGCAGTATTTTACTGTGAAAAGTTATTTATCTTGCAAGGCACTTGAAAAAACATACGTTGCCAAAAAGCAGGCTGGGGAAATTACAGAGATAGAAAATTGCTTTACTGCATTAGCACCTCCCTGAACATTTCCCTTATTTAAGTAATTAGGCATTTAAGACAAAGAAATATAAAAACCCTTGAGGTGTGGAAATTTCAAATGCAGTTGACATCGTTTTGGTACTCAATAGGATTTGATTAGTAGTTGCAACACACAGACCCATGACAGAGCATGAGCAACATTTGCAATTACAAAACTATGAAAGGTAAACTCTTTACTTTAGCGGTGTTTTAAAATTCACAGGAAGAAAAAAAAAAAAAAGCTGGCTGGGAAAATAGTCTTCAGCAAGCTGACTAGGTCCTCGGAGTTTAAACTGAGGTCATAATATATAATATTAATGTCAGGTGGTGCTTGGTGTGTTATAGTGCAGTGAATGCTGTCGGTGTAGCTATCACTGGAGAAGTGACCTACTTCGGAAATGTTTTCACCTGGAAATTCTCTGTCTGGAATCATAACATCAAAAACAGCAATCAGCACCCTTGTCAGCTTTCTTGTTCACCTTGGATAAAGTTACAGTGTCTCCTAGATACTAAGTGTAGTTTTTTTTTGACCTGGAATTGGCCTAACTCTTGACAACATCACTTAAAATATTCAAATGTTTACTGTAATTTTCACTTGCTATGCAGCTAGTTATGAAGTGTGCAATTATACCCCCTGGTTCAGTGAAGTGAAAGATAGCAATTCCAAGAAGATCTGGACAGCTGCACGTATAATTACTGTTACCCAAAGTGGAGCAGCAGCTGAGAATTGCTACAAATTGTTCAGAAAATGACCAGACTCCTGCTAAAACTTAGCTCCACTGCCTGTCAGCAACGTGAAAGGCAAGTTACATTTTTACAACTCACATGCCTCTCCAACAGTTTGCTTCTTCCTTTAACATCCTTTATTGCTCTATGCCTTCTTGTGTTTGAGTAATCAGCTTTTAGAGGTAATTAAAATCTAGGGGAGTAAGGGAAGAGACAATTTTCTGTCTTAATTGTATTCCTGAAGGATATAAAATTACTACATTTCTTCTTTAGAAGGTGTAATAAACTCGTAGTAATTGCTTACTGTATCATTTAACTTTCCTAAATGTTGCATTAAAAAATAATCCTTTTTTTACTAGAAAATAAACAGGTAAAATTAAAATGCCAGGAAAGAGTTGGTATTTAGATCTACATTGATGAATTAGTCACAGCTGGAGTTTTGAGATTCAGGTGCATTCCCTTCAAGAGACTTGGGCATCTCCAAACCCCAATTTGGGAAGACAACCTATAATGATGTATATACAATGACATATGCCAGCTACAAATACACAGAGCTTTCCAAAAATATGTATATATATTAAGGATTCTAGAAGGATCTCTGTTAAGTTCACATTAAGGCTGCTGGAGACTTCAATTCAGGAAAACACTTGAGTATATGCTAAAGTTTTGATTCAGCCTTGTACCTAACCAGGAGCTGAATTCAATACTATTCAGGAATGTACTTGAAGTTTAACCCACACCTAAAGTCTTGCCACAGACATATTTTCCACTGCTGCCATCACAAGGATAGATTGTCTGGGCTCTGGCAGTGACTGATGAATTGTGAAGCACATACTGATCTCCAAAGGCTGGCAACTAGTTTACTTGGACAAGGAGTGTGGAAGAAGCTGCTGGATGTGCAATTAAGAACCAGAGCTCACCCACTAAAGGTATAGGAAATGCTGATGGATGTTTTTTGAAGTGTGATTTTAAAATTTAAAAGTTAAATTTATATTCACGTAATATACATATATAGAAATAGTAATCTATCTGTTTCAATGGGATGAAGAGACACTGCATTTTATTGTAGCTTGAAGGGTTATCCTATAAAAAGGATGATTAATATTTTGTTGAACATTAAGAAGTAATAAAGTAAATATCTGTTTAACATTCAGAGCATTAAAAATAAAAATCAATAGAGTTCAAAACTAAAAGCCTGAAAAGTTGGCTCCTTTTTGTCCAGGTTACATTTTTTTCAGTCCTTTATTACAAGCTGCAATTTTTCTAGCAACTAGTGAGAATTGTTGTTCCTCTTGCATCAGCTGTGATCTGAGCTCAGACAAAGCCCCTGGTACTCATCACTCTCCATGTTGTGATCTATATTGTAGCAACAAAAAAACACCAGCTTCCTTCACATACAGATGAGTTTGTCAAAGTCAGCCCAGTTGGCTACCCCACACTGCTTGTAATCACACTTGACTGCTTTCTGTATCAAATTATCCCACCTTTATAAAGTTATAAATCATTGTAGCACTTTGCCAACTGAGGGCTGGGTGAATCACAATTCTCCTCAAAGAAGATGCTTCCCTCAAAACATACTTTGAGGAAGGAGCCTATCATAGAAGACAGCTATTAAGGACCTTATAAGACATGCACATCCTACCCACACACAAATAAAAAAATAGTTGTATTATTGCCTTTGCTTTCCCCCCTCTGCAAGGTTACTTAAGACTTATGCTGAACCCTTTCATTGGAGAGGGCAGGAGGCAGCTCTACTCACATGTGACTGAAATTATGTCATTACTTTGAGACGGGTTTTTTAATACCCTCCCTCCAGGTCCTTTTCCATTGTTTTCTTTCTGTCTACAAAGAAACAAGTCACCTATCCTGTCTTTCAAGCTGTTTATCTGGTTTATCCCAGCCTCTCATTCTTCAAGTCCAGGCTGCCTCCAGATCCCTAGGTAAGGCAAGGCCAGGTGCTTTTCCAGGCTTAGGAAGATAAATTCAAATTAAGACAGAGACAAATACAACTGTTATTTTTTTAAAGTGCTTTCTCTGACTTTTTCCCTTTGAAAATTTATGAACACAGTATCCACTGAGAATTACATTTATTGCTTCCTGACTGAAACCAGCAATGTGTTATTTTTAACGTAACCAGCATTTTATTTCTGATCTAGCTTTGAAACTAGTCCTCCTTTGAGCAGGCGATTGGACCTGATCCCTCCCAAGGTCCCTTCCAACCTGAACTGTTCTGCAGCTGTAATTGTTGGAACTTTGCCATTAGAAACATCAGGAGGAAACTGCAAGTGATAGGAATGGGAGACTCCTTGCTGCAGGAGAGCCTGCTGCTAAGGATCAAGGACTGCTACAAAGATCCACCTCAGTGGGGCAAAAGCATCTTTGCCAGCTGGCTGGCCAACATGGTGAGGAGAGCTTCAAACTTAGGGAGATGATGACTGAAGTTAAGTTAGGAAGTGGTGGACCAGGATAGCAAGCAAAGAATTCAGGGGGTTGTGGACAAGAGACCTTCTAACTAACAAAACAGGAGAACTTTACCCTCAGTGGAAGAGGATCAGGTATGGGAACCCATGGGACTTGATGGGATGCACCCACAAGTGCTGAGGAAGCTCGTTGATGTCATTGTGAGGACGCTTTTAATCACCTTTGAAAGATCAAAGTGACTGGGGAAGGTTCCTGAAGACTGAAAGAAGGCAGATGTCACTCCTATATTGAAGAAGGTCAACAAAAAGGATCCAGGGAACTACAGGCCAGTCAATCTCACCTTCACCTTGATTCCTAGGAAGGTAACAGAGCAAATCCTCCTGGAAGACATTTTCAAACATAGGAAGGACAAGAAGGTAACTGGGAGTGGTCAGCATGGATATGTGAAGGGGAAGTTGTGCCTGAGCAGCCTGATTGCCTTCTATGATGAGGTGACTACTTTAGTGGGTAAGGGAAGAGTAACAGATGTTGTTTATCTTGATTTTAAAGCCTTTGACACCGTGTTCCATAACATCATCACAGATAAGGTGATAAAGTATGGGTTAGATAAGCAGACAGTGAGGTGGACTGAAAACTGGCTGAACAGCCAGTCCCAGAGAGTTATGATCAGTGGCATAAGGTCCATCTGAAATCCAGTCACTAGTGGTGTACTCCAGGGATCAATACTGTGGCCAATATTATCTAACAGCTTCATTAATGATTGGGATGATAGAGTGCATCCTCAGAAAGTTTATAGCTGATACAAAATTGGAAGGAGTCATTGACATACCAGATGGGTATGCCGCCATTCAGGAGGACCTCAACAGGCTGCAGAGATGAGCCAGCAGAAATGTCATGAAGCTTAGCAGAGGGAAGTGTCAAGGCCTGCCCCTGGCAAACAATAAGCCCAGGCACCAGTATATACTGTACTGCATTAGGAAGAGATCTCACCACCTGCTCCAGCTGCAGAAGGAAAGTTGCTGTAGCTTATACAATATGTAAAACTTAAGGCTTCCTGTGGACTTTTGACTTATGCTTTAATGTTTTCTCAACCCCTGGTCATGCCATCTCAGGTCATTCAAACAACAACGTGGGCTCATGAATACTTGGCTGCCGTTTTGATATGGAGTCAGGACAGAGCCAAAGTGCACGTCTGGTCTTGGGAAGAGGAGAGCAATCCTGCCATCATAATGCAACCAAGAAGATTGTCTATTTGCTGTAAATTATCTTTTCTCTGATAGAGCATCAAGTCAGGAGGAGACACAGATCACAACCAATATTTACTAAAAAACTTTCATTAGTGAAGCTGTTATTAATAGCAACTACCTGTTAATTCAGTACATTCTCTTATTTCTTCACACAGTTCACTCATTCATAAATACACATGTACACAATCGCTCATAGTACCTCATTGGAGCACCATTTGAGAGGCCCACTTGAGCATTTTACTCAGAAGCTGATGGCCATATTGATACGCCAGTGGCATCTAGGTAAGTGTTCAGAAATCCCCAGGGGGTCCTTTCCTTCCTCAGGTGTGTATAGTTAGTCTACATAACACATATAACAGCCACCACCTTCTTGGATATGGTCCAGGCTACCAACTGGAATTGCACTGGTGGCCTTGTCCAGATTTGGCCAACTATTGCTGTCTTGAGTTTGTCAGTTCTTGCAGATCTCACAAGATCACGAGTCTCCAGAGCTTATTGGTATTTGGGAGACTTCCATGTGCTACCTCTCTGCACATGCAGTACCTCTCTCCAGTCTGCTATTTTCTGTTCACTATTTCTCCATACACACACACATGGAACCCATAGATGTCATTCCCACAACTTGTACAGAAAGTGTCTTTATGATGCCTTTACTCCTTAAAGGAGTAAAACTCAATCAAAACCAGCATTCATTCATTCATCTCAACACAGACCTTGACAATGTCAGCCTGCTTGTGTATTATGCACGCTTCCTAAGTTTTGTCTGACAGGCAGGGTGCTGTGATACTTCAGACTTTCCATGCCTACTAATAAAGGCAGTCCCTTCTTCTCCCGAAAGCCATAGGTAAGGGGCATTCTTAAATGCTTTCTATGAGGTTTCAATATAAGAGAAAGCAAATTGGAACAGGATAACAGGTGAAGGTTAATTTCTGTTTTGATCATTGTAGTCAAGGCATATATTCTGGAGCACAAGAAAACAGTTCAAGAGCACTGCTGAAAGCCAAATCGGAACAAGTACTCGCTCGGTAATGCAATAAAGATGGATGAGCGGTGGGACATTGTACAGAGCTGGGAAGCAAACCTCTGTCCTGCCTATGGACTGGCCATCTCAGAGCTTTGGATTAGTGCTGGTATTGATGAAGCCACTGACAGGACTGCATCTATATTTCAAGTCCGCCTTTTTGAGCTCAGATAGATGAAGAGAGGTGCTTCTTCTAGCAGGCTGACAGGACTGCATCTATATTTCAAGTCCACCTTTTTGAGCTCAGATAGATGAAAAGAGGTGCTTATTCTAGCAGATCTGCACTATGAAGAGCTGGGACAAGGACAATGTGGAACAACTGCAGCAACTTGCAAGTATTTGTGCTAGACCAGTCTCAAGAAGGATAATATGCGATGTCGAAAGTGGCACTGTTACAAAACCTTTTCCAACCCAGTTAGCCTCTGGTTTATATTATTTTTGTTATAACATAGTTAATTTTCATCCATGGTGCTTTCCTGCTGTGTTCTTTTGTTTTCAGGAAAAATTAGAGACAAAGCTCAGACATAGACTTTCTGAAGAAGCAAAGTACTTTCCTCTCAAATTTTTCACAATAATGTAACCAAACGGATGCTGAAGCATTTAAGGAGCTGGGAAACAATGTGATATGTGTCCCCCGTGTCTGGTCTCAGTCATTTTTAATAATTCTTTGCTGGGATGCATGGGTAATGGTAGAAAATATCATGCTGCCAGCTGGTGATTTGCACTCCATTCCCAGGCCCAGACTCTCCTGTTAAACTAATACTATTCCCTCATCTTCTTCATTTTCTCTGTCTCTCCACTTTTACCCCTGCTCTAAATCTTCAGACAGTGCCATGCCCAGCACACTTTGGCACAGCTGTTATATGGCGAAGAGAGAGGCAGTTAGTTATGTGTGCAGGCAGCACTGTGAGAAATGTGTCACAGCTCATCCCCCTCCTCTCAGACATCATCTGTCATTCAGCTAGAAAAAGCACCAGCAGTAGCTGGGAGGCAGAGAGAGAGCTGATGGCTGCACGTGTCAGCAAGAGCATGTACCTGGTGGCTCCTGCATCAAGCTCTTCCTCACCTTGGGAAGCCTCCCACTTCTGTGGACCCTTAAAATAGTGGACTGGCAGCATTTGAAGTCTTTTGAGCATGCTGTTTCTTTCCTAATGTGCCTGAGTTCTTTTAATCTCTCGCTTAAAACCTTAAACTAAAAATGCTGTGGTGTGGGAAACTCCAGATATGACACTGAGAAAGGGAAAGTTCATCGGCCCCTCTCCGCTCGCTGCCTTCAGCTATGCCCTTGGCTGTAAACGCTTGCAGAAGCACCCAGGATTTCAAGAGCAAAAAGATTCAAACACAATCCTGCTTCTTTTTTATCCTGCAACACTGTTAAAATATCAGATGGGAAGTGAGCCAGTAAATTGCTTTCCCACTGGAGGTACAAGGAAGAGGGGAGAGCGGACTGGCAGCAACCACCACCATTCGTGTCACCAAACTGCAGCTTTCACACCTGCTCCTAACCCTGACAGGTCAGAATTTCTTCTGATTAGGAGATCCACAATTATTTTGTGATGCAAAAGCAGTTCAGTGGATTGATACAGGCTGATGGTAATTAATGACTCCAGGGTAACCAAAACCTTTCCCTCATTCTTCTGGAAGTTACCTCCAGCAACAACCGCATGCTCTGCACTTCCCCAGTGCTAAAAGGCTGAGGTTGGCCAAAGCCGGGGAGCTCTCGCGCTACCCCTGGAGGGGGCACAGGGCTGTGAGAGGTCTTAAAACACCATGTGCATTATGTTCTGTTTTCCCAAACCTCACTTTTAAATGAAGATAGAAAGAACAAGCCAAATTATCTTCTCCTATAAGGATGTAGACACTTGGAAAAAAGCAAACTTGCAGTCTGAAAATTTTTCCCACACACGTGTTTACACACTTATAGAAAAATATAGCTGTTCACACCAAAAAAATCATTATAAACTTCAGGTAAAAGCATCAAATACTGGGTATCCAGTTGTGTTAAAGCGTTTCCTTCCCTCCTCTACTCCTCCCTGAGGAAACTTGTGGATTATTCTACATGGTTTCAGTATGGCATATACCATGTCATTGTGTTTCTGCTTTTTCCTTTCAGGTCCCCAAGGAATAACCTACAGTCTCAGTGTGCCTGAAAAGTTTTGGAGATGGCAAAAAAGGTGGGATGTTATTACGATTGTTTATGAAATGAATGGCTCAAAGATGAACCTTTGGCAGGAAGGAGAAATTTATACTATTTATTGGGTGAGTAAACTTGGAATAAAATGCTATTTACCTCCCAGCCCACAGAATGGTCTTTCACAGAAATGTCAGCAAATATTTTCATGCCAGGTTTTTAGTAATTGGTTTGAACTATACCATAGAGCAAGGGACATTTTAACAGCTATTCTGAGTAAAGTCATGCTTTGTATCTGCATGCTTTTGCCTAAGCTGTTTTACTTGTGAGTTGCTGACATGAGATGATAGAGAGCATGTATATAAATCTTGCTTGGTGTACACTTGATGTCTTCTGAATGTGGATGCTACTGAGATTTGGAAAATAGACAACCTCTTTAAATAAAAGTGTGAAAGTCAGAAATGGTCAGAGAAGCAGAGGAACAACTTCAACTGCTCCCTAATCCCTGAGATAGAAATGAATAAGGTGGTGAAAACACATTTTCAGTTACTGCTGAAAATAATCCAGCAGGAGAAACAACCAGGAAGAGTCTCAGTTTGAGCCTATATAAAAGTGTCCCTTCTTGGGAGGTCAGATCCTTGTGATGCTTCCAACACTGTATATTGCTGGGTCATCTTCTCCGCTGTCTTGTCCTCCTCATTTGACCCTTATGAGCTCCTACTTGCTTTGCAGAACCCATTTCTTTCATTCAGTCGGAGGCTCTGCCACATCCACCTTGACATCAGTATTTGTTCCTCACTTCTGGTGGTTTTAGCAACCCTGCCACCTGCATTTTCCTCCTGATTTCAAACTGCCTCGCTCCATCCTATGGTGGCATGGGGCTAACCTGAACACAAGTCAGAGGGCCTTTACTGGAGAGCCAGCCCTTCTTCTTTGCTCCATGTCTGGCAGCTATCTGTCTGTGTTACTTTAGGGCTTACACTCTAGAATTTATTCCCTCCCGTGATGTCTAGATAACAATACTTTAAATTTATTCTCAATGGCATTTGAGTCAAAAATCCTTAATCTCAAGTAGAGCTGACATTAGTTGCCTACGCGCTGCAACAGCCTCAGAGTATTTCAGTGAACAGGGGGAAATAAATGGAGCTATCTAATCAATATAGCAGGCTGAACTTGAAGTACCCATCCTTTATTTGAGTTTCTTCGCTGAGAGTCAGTGTTTTATTAATCTTAATCCTGAGAACTGTGGTAAATGGAAAGAAAGTAATTACTGACATTCACTACACTTAGCCAGGAAAGTATTTCTCTATTAGGAGTTCTGCAGAAATACAGACACACTTTCAGGAAAGGGGGTCATCAGTAAAAGGTGGTTTTCAAGAAAAAAGTAAACTATCAGCAATGAAAACCAGCATCAGGCTGCAAACAACCATGGAGAGGCACATGGAAACATACCCCGTGCTCAGGGACTGTGTACAGCTACGTCGCTGCTTCCAGCCATACGCAGCTCCCCAGCTGGGAAATACGGCTCTTGGGATCAGATCCTGCTTTGCGTCCAAGTGAAAATAGAGATAAAGGTCAAATGCTCAGGTGTGTAACTTCCAGCTAGCTGTTACATCAACCATGCTTCACCAGGGTGAAAGTTTCTCTGGAAAGGTATGAAACCACCACCCTGGAGATGTAATCACTTGGTGCTTTCCCTGGGCAAACCTAGGAGTAAGTATTTGTGCAGCAGCAAGTACCAAGCCTGTGTCTGAAAGGAATAAGGTTTGTACCACTTTCCTCTCTCTTCTCAAGAGTGCAAAAGCACAATAAGAGCTTCTTTGAGACATTTCAGCCCATGGAAACACAGCCCACTCTGTTGTGGCTCAGCCTTGAACACCATGTCTCTCATAACACAAGTGAAGGGGTTGCTGTGCGTGGTTACAGAACACAATAATTCTGCTAAATATCAGTTTGCAGAGGAGATGCTCCAGACTCTGATGTGTTCCTCCAGAATATTAAGCTAGTATGAGGTATCAGAGATGCTGCCAAAACACCCAGTTACCTACCATCCAGTAGTCATTTCCACAGGTAGCTGAGACCCAGGGTTAGGAAAAAGCTGAAGCCTGGCTGATGGGTGGTACCACTGCCATAAACAAAGAGATTAGGTTGTCTGTGAAATAATATAACATCATAAACAGAATGCCTCCTGTGTTACAGCCCCCCGCCTCTGGCACTCTCTGTTTGGGATAGTTAGATTTTATCCTAGTGTTTCAAGGCATGGGTGCCAGACATTGTCTTTCCCATCAGAGCGCTGGCTGAACCAACGCTCCAGCACTGGTTATCAATGTACAGGGATGGAATCCGAGCCAGATGTCTTAAAAACTGCTTGGAGTGCCTTCAGTTGTGTTTGTCTCACACCTTCATAAGTGATCTTTTGTTCCTTCATATCACTGATTTTCCAGATAACCTGGAAGTCAGGTGGAGGGAGGAAGGGGACATCTTTGCACATCTATAAGCACAAGGAAGCATTGGTGCACATTCCTCTTCATAGCACAGCCTGTGGTATACCTGCTAAACTGTGACTGGCAGCAGTCTGAACAGAAAAGGCATTGGATGATTCATATGCCGAAAGGATCTTGAAAGCTTCCTTTTTGTGTGAATGTGCAGCAGCCCCTCTGCTGTTATCCAAGTGCTCATTTCTCTGATAGTACTGAAGGGCACAGCTTGGTGATCAAAAAAATTCTGTGAGCACTGAGCAAAAGTGGATGGAAAAGGTTCTCTCCTGTGTGAAGTCTGTCAGACAACTTCACCCCATGCATGAACGCTGGACTCCTGAACTGCTGGAGCCTTCAGCCCTATAGAGCTCAAAGCCTACATGGCTGAAGCTTGCTGCACTTTACATTCTTCCTATGCTGTGATCATGAAATACAAAGATTTGTTATTGACTCAATATTAAGAATAAAGTCAAATCCCTCTGATATAGAAAACATATAAACCAAACGGCTTGCTTCCTACACTACAGAGCAGCTAGGCAAAAAGGAGTCCTTCCCTCTGCTGTTGCCAAAAAAAGTGAGAAATCCTTTCCTGGTGGGAAGTCCTGAGTAAGGATGTGTGCTTCTGGTGCCAGTGCCCCACAGAAGGCCCCTTCTAGAAATCCTTTTTTTTTTGCTTGTGGAAATACATTCCCAGTGCTTGGATATCTGAGATTGGGAGCCAGCTGGTTTCAGAGAATTCAGTCCTAGCACCATGGCTATTTCTGCAGTGCAGGCAAGGCTGGGCAGTGGACAACAAGATCACCAAAACTCAGCAAAGCTCACCTTTATTCATTTAATTTCACCGGGGAATTCATGTTTATGCATTTCAATCTAAGGGATCACCTGACGCAGCCCCTTGGGATCAGACAGCCCCTTGAATGACTAAGGCACTGGAAAGGTTCCCACCACACTGACTGCAGCCAGCAGGATTCAGAGGAGAAGAAGTGCCTCTGGCTCAGTTTTCCTCCTGCCTGTCAAGGAAGAGCCATCCCAGACACAGTGACGAGTGAATCCCATAGAGACAGAGCACAGCACCACAGCAGTGCTCATTCTCCTGGGTGCAGTATCAGCTGCACTCATCCAGGTATTAACAGCCCTCACACCCAGACCCAGTTGCCCTGAGGGATGCACTCACATGCGGGACAGTCCCAGGTTCTTCTAGCTGTGCAGAAAGTTGCATTTGTATTGGATAAGAAAGTCACACAATGACTGGCACAAACTTGCTCAGTCATTAAACGTGGTTCATTTCAGCTAATAAATCTGAAGCAATGCTTTTTATTACATTTGCTCGACTTGTTTACGTATTAACTGATTCAACAAGCCAAAACATGCTGTAAGTATAAAGCCTCAAGAGAGTCCTCCAAAGAAGCAAGATTTTGGTAACAGCTACAGTTTGGAATCTTTTCAGAGGAGTTGGAAAAAAAGCTGAATGCTGAACAAGGCATCTATAAAGGTCAGTCCGGCTATGGACAGTCTGCAAACAAAAAAAAAAAATCAGGGAGACATCATTTTCCCATATCTTTATCCATCTAGAAAGCAGGTGTTCAGTCTACACCAATCATCTACATTTATGTAGCCAGCAGTTCCTCATCTCATATCCCAGGTAGGTGGGATGACTTCTCTCTGGAACTACTTATCTCTGCCATGGATTATGGAGGAAACTGAGAGAACTGGTGTACTGCAAATGCCTGACTCTTAGGTAAAGCTGGGTGAGCCAATTCCTGTCTTTACTGGTCATTAGCTCTTTCCTGCATGTCAGAATACTGCAACTTGCAGAAGTCATGGTACCTTAGTACGACCATAGCCATGGTCATGACCACACACGACAACAGGAAGATTTATTTGCAGCTGCAGTGCTGACGAGCACCTAATGCCCCATTCCCAGAAAACTGGAGAGAAAGAACACAGTGTAAAGAGCTTTGGTAACGTTAACTTGTGCCTCTTGACTCGGGTGCACTGGTGAGTAAGGAACTGTGGGGCCATGTGCCAGCTGTGCCTCCATTTTCAGTACTACATCTACCTGTAAAAGCAGTGCTGTTGCAGCAACGGTATATGCTGCAATGTGTAACACCACATCCCAGCCAGAGTCTGCTGTGAATGGCAGCATCTTGTTTTTAAAGTAGTTGATGTTTCCCTCTTCCTGGTATGCTATATATTGCTAGCTGTATATTGAGGAACGCAGCTCAAACTGCCGCAAACTGAGACATAAATGTTCATGTTGTGTGGTGGGTCAGGGAAACAGAAGGTTTGATGCTGTAGTGGAAATACAGTTATGAACATTGACAAATGCAATTTGAACTTTACCTTTGGAAAAAAGGTCTTTTCCAGTGTCTTAAACTACTGCTCCTGCCAAAGGCTGCTAAATAAACCCGGGAGCTGTGTTGAAGGCAGATTCACAAAGCCGGACTCAGTGCTGCAGTACGTTGCAGTACAGCTCTGCCTGTGGGATGCCAAATTCCCCCTTGCCTGTCCGCATGCAGCTTGCAGGGCCAGGGAAAGCCCTCCTCCCCGGGATGCTGAAGACACCATTTTCCTTCTCTCCTTGCTCTGGCTCTCCACATCCTCCCACTCACATTTCTCACACTGCACTCACCACCTCTTCTCCATCTCACTGCTGCTGGCTTTTCTCAGACCATTTCTAGTTTGCTGCCTGGTCACACCTGTAGGAAGAAAGAGGCTCTTCATTAGCACTTTCTGAAGCTATGTATTACCGTGGGTGTGAAGTACCTCATGCTACTCTGTGATGGGTTAGGATAGCACATCTGTGATCCTGGAAGACAATTGCTATGCCCGCAATCATATCCATATGTCTATAGCCTTCTGGGTTGATCAGCATTCACTTCACCCGTTGCCTAATCCTGCAAACTTCGAAGAGTAAGAAACCTTTCCTTCACTTTCACTGTGCTAATAATTCTGCTTCTCCATATGCTGAATGTTTCACACCCATTCTGGGATCCAGGAACTAAGAAATGTTACACATATATAAAATTTTACCAAAGAAAAGTTGGCGTGCCACAGAAGCCGGAGCGCAAGAGTGCCCTGCTTTGACTGCTGTGGGAGCCAGGAAGGAAATGTGAAACTAATGTTAAACTTTCCAAAGTCCCACATTGCACAAGGTACTCCAATTGCCCTATAGGGCAGCAAAGCTATATTTAATTGCAAATTACACCACTTCCAGTAGGAGAATGTACTGATGGTTTACAGCATCCAGTGAATAAAACTGCCTGAAACACCCAACCTGATGCTTGTAGAGCCACCCATCAGTGACGCTTCTTTCCAGTTACAGAACATCCTAAATCCTAAGTCACGGGATTTACCAACTCTAACCTTATCTTCCTTCTTTAATGAGAAGCATTACCAAGGTGCAAATTCATTCCAGTTAGCTTAAGTCTCCTTAATTAGGAGGCTAATGGAAAAACATGAGGTTCTTTAGAGGACAATCCAGATCTTCACTGAAGTGAACCGCAGTCTCTAGAGGGGCAGAAATAGCACAAGATTTCATAAAAACTCCAGCCACAGACTAGGAGCTATTGACTGGAAATGATCCAACAAATTCACTACAAAGTACTGTTGTCAGCATGAAATGGAAATGTGATAATAAGAAAAGCTACAATAGCCCTCAGCATATTTATGTTTAGTATTTCTCGCATCCCTACTTTCTGTTTCTGATTTTGGTTTTGATTGTAAGTCCTTCTCCCTTTTTTCCGCCCCTCTCTTTCCCGCCCTTCCTTTCTGACCCTCGCTTATTTCTGCCACCAGATGCCTCTCCAATGTCCTGTATTCCTAGACTTGCCTTTCTCCTCCTCTCCTTCCTTTTGCTGTGAAAGCTGGGGCTCACAGCCTGAATGCCCCTCTTTGTTGTGAAGAAGGGTCTTTGGAGCAATTCATGGGTGTGTGCCCTAGGGAACACACATTCCCCTTTCATAAAGCACACGTGTGGTAAAAGAACTGGAGTTACAGGTAGAGGTGCAGGATGCAATGCCAAGAGGTGAGCAACGTTTCTCCACAGCCATTGCCCCTAATGCCCAGAAATCCCAGAGCTGATCTCCACAACAGTTTTTTTCATACACAAAAAGAATAAGGCACCCACATGAGGAGTATCAAAAGAAGCTCAGAAAAATTCAGCTTTTTCTGTCATCCCATGAGGTCCAAGACAGGCGACAAGCCTCCCAGCATTTTCCCCCACATTCCTGCCACCCCGTTGAAACCAACAGCTCTCCTTATGCACAGCAACAAGGGCTAGTGTCCTCTCCACACACTGTCATTCACCTTCAAGCATGACCTCTTCATACTGCATGGCAAGTCAGCTTCTCTGTTTTTCTCTCATTCATGTCCTGCTTTTGTCATCTTCCTACCCAGTCCACCTCACACAAAGGCTTCCTACCATGGCATTACAGACATACATTTATGCAGGATCCTTACAGAGCATCAGCACACATCGAATCTAATTCAACTACCCATCATCAACATCTGGCCACTCTGTGTGGATAGTCTCATCCTGGTAGGTCTTGGGCTTGTGTCAATGCCACCAGCTCCTGTTTCTCTACAGCCTATAAAAATTAAATCAGATGGAAAAGATCGTCAGCCTGAGGAGTTTACAGACCAATTCTAGGAGTAGAAGGTGAAACAAAGCATCTGAGGGACAGAACAGCAATGCTGAGGAAGACAACACGTCAGATCAATAAGTGGATTTCCATACACACAGGCACCCTGACTGCAGTAGATCGCACCAATGGAGCTGAGACAAGAAAGTGCTCTCACCATTGTAAACAGATGAGCTCACTCCACACAGGAACAAGGGATGAATGACGGAAAGGCTGGTTATGTCAATGGAAGCAATGGACAGGAGTTAGGAGGAACAGGAGGATGGAGAAGATAGAGACAGCCATGTTGGTGGTGAAGCTCTCAGAACTGTTGCTTTCAAGAAGGCATGCAAGGAAAGGAAGGACTGGACTAGGTTTATGCCACAGGAAAAAAGGTTCATCCATAATGTCACAGTGTCCTGTATGGCTGTAAGTATTAACAGTTACTGCATTACTTCACACAAAGTAGTGATGATGTGACACTTTCTGTCGTCTTAATTACTAACCGGGTATTACTTGTTCCAGTGCCACAAAGGGAAGAGACAAGGGTTTGTGACTGGGGGGCGTGAAGATGTCCATGTTCATTTGCCTCACCATGAGATTGCCACTGCATTTGCCAGAAAGATGTACGCTTCTCCCTGCCCTCTCAGCTTATTACAAGCCCATCCCAGGGAGGGGGCACAGCACTTCTCCTGATGATGTCCATGAACTCACCGAGAGAACCGCAGTTCCCAGCACCTTTATGCCCTGCACTTCTCAGGAAACTCCCTAATCCAAGGAGCCACACCAGCAGAAAGCAAATGTATCCCATCTTGGAAGAGGGCAGGAGGCAGCACATCCCACACACTTGTCAGCACACCCGCGGGTGAGCCTTCCACAAGGAAAACCGTTTGTCTGAGGAAGCATCGGCTGAACTGGGCCTTTACTATCTCCACTGCAAAGCCTTACCTTAGCATTTGCTCAGGCTACAAGTCATAATGGAAATAATCAAAATGGAAAAGTTGGCAGAGCAGCAGAGCTAGCAGGGAATTATCCATCAGTACACATTAAAATTGAATGATCAGAAAAAAAGCTTCCCACTTCCAATGAGAAAATAATGATGGATGGTCAGATGAAAAATGAGTAAGAAGACAGGAAAGAAATTTTCAGTCCCTTCTGCAGCTCAGCAGTCATAAGCTTTCCATTAGTTTTAGTTATAGAGAGATGATGTATTAATTAGGTTTTGCCCAAGGCATGTCACTTTAATTAAATATCTATTCAAACTAGGAAAACAGGAAAATGCTTTATTTTCTTTCCTAATTCCTCAGCAAAGGCTGAATATTTTGTTAAATTATTTTAAATAATAACAAACAGTTCTTATTAGGACTGAAGTCTGAAATCCTTAATGAGGCACAGAAATTAAATCAAAGCACAGACTTGTATAATACAGGGTTTACAAAAATTAGTCGCACATTAAATTGAGAAACTATCAGCTTGTTTAAATAGCTGTATATTTCATATTTGACGTGAGATGAACCCCCCACAGTATTTGAAATACCACAGTGCTTTCTGTGAGCTTTCGCTCGCAGAATTGCGTAATGATTGCTGCCATATAAATGCTTCCAGGAGGATCTGACCTGCTTCAAAATAGCAACAAGACAGCCTGCCAGGTACAAGCAGAGTTCAAATTGCCGGGATATGACTCAGTGGTTCATTCCTACTGCCCTTGGCTATAAATACAAAAGCAGTGGAGGGATCCATTTCACAACCAGATCGTAGGTGCTTGAACTAACCCCCTAAAATAAGTGCCAGAGTTCCCCATCTAGAGCGCAGAGAATGAGGCAGGCGTCCTCAAAGGTCTTCACAGGAAGAGGAGTCTGCCTGCCTGCATCTGTCTTATCCAGCACTAACGTCAGGTAGAGGTAATACCCTTCTGGAGAGCCTCAAATGAAAATATTGCTGGAATTCGGGGGCTTTTCTAACCCCTTTGCAAGAGTACTTTGGTATAATCTCTGTTTGGCATACAGAGAGCAGAGTGTCTCTGCACAAGTGACCTGCCTGAAGAAGCTGTTCCAGCCTCCGTTGCTCTATCTGCCCTGGGATACTGTTAAATATCCAGAAGGTACCTGTGGGGAGGGGAGAGGAAGGCGCCTGTTTAGAGGAATGTGATTACAACTAAGGCGATATGTGCACAAGGTACCCAAAAGCCAGACTGCTTCACAAGCTGCTTATACGTTTTTATTTTGTAAACTAGGAAGACTACTTTGTCCTCCTCCGATTTTAAATAGCACCTTGTGTAACGGAGCCAGGAATCCTACAGGGACATCCACATGAGGTAAGTGATGAAGTCCTGCACCTGAACTTCCACAGAAGTGTTCAGTTCACTTTTAACAGATTCCCACTGGCAGGAACATGCAAAACCTTTAAATAGAAAATAAATGTGCTTTCTGGGTGTTCTGTTCTCAGGGAGCAAAAAAAAAAAAAAAAGGAAGGGGGAAAAAAAAAGAAAAAATGAGACTAAACATAGAAAAATGACAGTCACTGGTTAGAATAAAACTCTTCACAATGAAAGCTGAAGAGGCCCTGTCCAAGGAGGCTGGTTACAATGCATGTGATAAATTGCATCTTTTCATACTTTGCTTTTATTCTTGTAGTCTGACATCACTTGTTTGGCCCTAGCCATTCATTCCTTTCAAAAGGCAGTTTGATTATTTGTGTTTATTCCTGAGCAGGGGGACTTCAGTAAAGTTCATGAAAAAGAAACTAATATAGTGTCTTGAGCCTTTTGGATCACTTAATCAAATCTATCCTTGCAAGCTGGGCGTGAAAAAGACTGGCAGCTCAAAGCTTATGAAGAAGATGAATACATTTTACCACAACACATCAACCACTGACATTTTTCCTATGCATTTATCAGTAGGGAAGCTGCACAGAACCTTCTTGTTTGTCAGTCTTATTAAACCAGCTAACAAAGAAGTTCACTCATTAGCAATGCAGATGAGTTCTGAAACACTCCGTCTCTTTCTCCAGCCATTGCAATATTGTGAATTTGTGCAGGAAGTTTCCCCCTGAAGAATTTCGTATTATATATAAATGCTTGTTCTCAGTAGTGCTAACCATACGCTATTGTGCAAAGAGAAAGCAGGCAATGCCTTTTCTCTCATTAATTTATTGTTTAAAGACATTATATGTGTGTTTGATGCAGACAATGGTACAAGGTCACACCTCTACTGTTAATTACGTCTGGCTCCACTGGGGTAGAGCACAGGAGCCCAGCCTGCACCTAGCTAGCAAGTTAACCTGGGCTGTCCCTATTCCTTCTTGCTTTTAGTTTTCTCCACTTACTCTGGCTTTCTGGCTTCCTAGATTGGTAAGCAAAAAAATCAGCCTCATCCCCTTAGCACTGCTCCCATCTCTCTGATTCTAGGACTCACTGGTCTGACAGCAAGACCGTTCTGCTATTCTTCACCCTTATTCTCTCAACTACATCCCACAAAGCATCAGTAATGAAGAATAATACAATGAGACCTCAATAGCATTGCATGTATCTTCAGGTAAATGAAGGAGAACAACTGAGAGTAATGCATACATAGGACATGTTGTTGACTAGGCAGGGACAGGTTGGAATTTTCTCAGGCAAGATTTGGATCCTGATGGAGGGTCCCTGAGAGAAGCATGGGGACCTCCTTGGGGGCACCTGAGAGAGGAGGGATTGTGGCCTGTCCTTCAGGGAGCAAATCAGGGAGGATGCACAGGTGGGCAGAGGCACTGGGGATATTCCAAAGCAGAAAAGGTTGGGAATCAATAAAAGGACCTGCAGAGATCCTCAGGGAAAATTGGTGAAAGGCTCTTGTGGGCAGGGGTGAGGTTGTTGTGCGACAAGCAAAAAATGAGGAGAGTTCTCAAATGGTTAAAGGTGGCAGAACAAGGGATGTTTGAGCTGCTCTATGGTGCCTGGGACAAATGGCCGGGAGGCAAAACGTAGCTACCTACTAGCATAAAAACAGGTACAAAGCGCAGATGTGAAAAAAGATTAATTAGTGTTTATGTATACATCCTGAAGAGTTGCTTTCTGAAAATATCTCAGTAGTATAGAAGCATGTGGATGCAATACCTCACTAGAGTTACAAGAGAGATTGCACCCACCTGGGACCACCGTGGGAACTCATACCTACATGGCTTTGCCCAAAACACCTTGATTGCCATTTCCCATGTTTCAAAAAGTGCCACAAGACTGCCATGGCTTTGCTGCAAGAGTACTGTTTTGATGTATCATCTTTCCAGAGGCGGAAAAGACCTGGCCAGCACAACAGGACATCAGTTAAATGCAAACCCAGAAGAGCTGTTCTGCACAGCAAGGTGAACTCGTAGGGTGATATTCAGCACCAACACCTGCAGTCAGTTTCAGAGAGGATTTACGCACCTACTCATAAAATCATTGTATTTGTCCTCTGGTAGAATTTGGTAGGTGATCAATGTCAGTGAAAACCCAACAAGATATCATGAGAAGGGGCATGTGAGCACTTGAAATGGAGCCGGCTCTGAATTAAAAAAGATAAAGCATCTTCATTTGAATCATCTTAATCATTGAACCTTGGCAGATGAGGTGAGAAAAGGGTGAATTGCCTGTTGGAAGGTTTTCTTTTTCAAAGCTGATAGATTAAAAATTGTGGAATTGTTGTACATGGAGTCTCTTGCATTCTTTTTTGTTCTAAAAGCAACATCGTATGGAAACATCCCTCTTAGAGAAGATTCGATGCAAGGAATTGTATAGTTAGGGTTGTAATTGTGCTCTCTGAAAAAGTTACAGGGAAGAAGAAGAAAGATAACCCATCTTTTTTTTGCTTAGAATTCCTTTTTTTATAATTATCTACCACCTATAATGAAAAATCCTTAATACAGAATAGCACAATAGTCCCAGAGATAATAGTGCTTACCTCCCAGGTTAATCAAACCAGAAATGCTGCCTACTGAACGAGACATAGCAGAAGTATGTGCACAGGATTTTGTCAGTTATTTACAGAATTGACAGGGTCATGTACTGGAACATGACCTCATTACACAGACGTCTTAGTGTTATGATAAGCAATAGATTGCCTGCTAGAAACAATATACCAAAAATGCTTACTGGGCACTGTTCGTGTCTATATATAATCAAAGCTGCTTCTTCCCGCCAGATTCGCAAGAATCCTTCACTTCAGATGTATAATTTGTAAAGCGTTTGGGATCCAGAATCAAGTCAGCTACCTATTCTCAAAGCAGTTACCATCTGTATCTGGTAAAACACAGCTATCTCTCCGTTTACCATCCACCTCTGAACGCTCTGTGTGGGAATAAAATAAATGAAAGACTGACACAACCTGCAGCATTTTTTCTCTAGTAACTCAGAGGATAGAAGTTTTATTGTAGAGATGTGCAAAATTTTCAAGAGCAAGTAATTATCATGGAAATTTCAGTTCTTTGTGGCCAACTTGAGACACTTCTTACAGCTCTGATGTGAACATTTTGCTTTAAAAGTCAGCGTCTCCAGCGGGTCACAGGTAGGAAAACTAACCCATGCAATGGAAACAGCTGCTGAATGGCAATTTTTGCTGTTCTGCATGCTTATCCACATTCATGCAGAGATGACAAGTCTCAACAGTAACAAAGACTTCTTTTTAAAGAATAATCAGCGAAGGAAAAGAGTAAGAATAAGTTAAATCATGTCCGGTATGAAATCGATGTTGACCATGTTTTGAGAAGAAGGTTGGACTAAAGACCTCCTGAAGCTTGCATCATCTATGATCCCATGCATAGTTCCTAGTGATACCTCTGCTCAACTCGCATGGCTACAAGGCACAGGATGAAGGAAATTCACCTCAAACCAGCTCAGAGCAGCAAATCCTGCTAGGCGTAGGGCTTGCCAGTGCACCTCTCCTGCGCAAATGGAGAACTGGAGGGAAACGGATGAGTCTAATTAAGCCAGGCTAAGGGAAAGGACCTGGAGATCTCAGCATTTGAAACATAAGATCAACTTGCAGCATGAGTCCTCTGACTGATGAAAGGGTCAAGGGAGAGACAGGAGGGAAGGGAGACTGCCCTAGGCAGTGCTTCAAACTCTGACATTGGTTGACACCTACCTCTAGGTTTACTTGTGAAGGGCAGGTGCTTTGTCTTAATATGGCACTGCTTAGTGATCTCCCGTACTGACCATCCTGAAAAGAAGTGAATTGCGTTTCAGTTACAACCAGCTTTTAAAAGAGAAAATAATAAAGATGCCTTTATTTGAACACAAACCACCTCCCTGAACAAAAAAGATGATTCCACTAAATTGGCATGGCTTTACTGTGGGCTTCATGCTACTCTTCTACTTCAAGCGCCACTGTATTTGTTTAAGTTTGATCCACAGGAGAGTAAATATGTGTTTTAAGTGAGTTGGAAATTAAAGTAATGATTCTTAAACAACAAAGTAGCTTCTGATTTCGTTTCAGGCGATCTGAAAAGGATGAACACCTCTGCAAATACTGCTGGTGAGAAATTACTCAAAATTAAATAACTGAAAACAATCTAACTGATCTGGCTCACATATGCCACAGGTGGCCTGAGGAAAACTGATGTAATCTTTTCTTGGAAATATTTCTATAAAGATCTTTTGGAGCAGCCAGAATAGTTTAAAAAAAAATCAAACTTTTAATGACTTCTCTTATTTTAGTAAATCTGTCATTGTGCCTGGGCTATAAGAGGTGGATTCACCATGCTCTGCTATGCCAGAGAATGTAGAAAGGACACATGGGTGGGTTTGAGGAAGGATGGAAACAGACATCTGAGGCTGGGGCCCACCAAGTATTGCAGGTGGCCTGTGTGTGCAATGTGAAGAAATGATTTGCAATCCTGAAGGCCTCCACAAAAAAAAATTCAAAGTGAATAATGGAAGATTAGAAAAACCTTAAGAAAAACTCCTGAGATGTTATAAAATTGCATGCATGACAGTTATTAAAGTATTATTTTTCTTTATGTCATTAAAACCTTGAGAAGAAAACCAGGGAAACCAAACTATGCTGAGTGATTGCCCGTAGCAGCTGTATTGCTCCAGAGCAGGGAAACATGTGTGCGCCTCTGCAAATCTCTCCTGTCCCACCTTGAGGAACTGAGCTGCTGCCAGCAACTAAACCTGTAAAGGGTGTAGCAGGGTCCTCTCAAGAAGACAGCTGCAGTGGAAAGGGCGTTAGGCTTGCAAAAAGTTTGAGGAATACTGGTTTAGATCATCAAACTCATTTGGATGCATATTTAAAAGTAGCAATGGACGCATCAACCGATATACTTTGTCACCACAGGCAACAGACAGAAAGCTGGAAAAGGACTTAGGTCTTGTATTTTCTTAGCTGCCTTGCTTGCTGTTCTTATTCTGGATTGTTATTAGATTTATGTTAGGAAAGTCCATTTGTGGGTGTGGGTTGCCTAGACAGTCCAATCTGCCCTTGTCTTGGTCTGGTAGCAATCAGAGTTCACTGGTTGCTAGTGAAGTGGACACCCCATGAGGAGA
This sequence comes from Cariama cristata, assembly GCF_000690535.1. Taxonomy (NCBI): domain Eukaryota; kingdom Metazoa; phylum Chordata; class Aves; order Cariamiformes; family Cariamidae; genus Cariama; species Cariama cristata. The sequence continues at coordinate 15,630 of NW_009596160.1, read as the reverse complement.
CTCCTCTTTGATATCTTTTTCCAGCACCTTTTTTGAAAAGATGTTGATTCCAGAATGGTACCTGTGATTCCAGTGTGGGTCTGACTGGTCAGGCAACGGCAGTGAGCTGTCCCAATTTGCTGGTGATGTTAAAGGATGACTTCAGCTCTCATCGCTCTACTTGCCCACAGAGGATGATGGCTTAAAGCCAGGTTGTTTCTTTCCTAGAACAAACTGAAACATATTCTTAAAGTGTTCCTTTTTTAACTTTTTATTAGTATTCACAATGCTACTCTGGTAACCTTAAAAAAAAAGTATTATAAATAGAAAGAAAACTTGTCATTTCTAAAGTAGTCAAACTATGTCAGTGTGTACTGCAGAGAAACATTTCAAAATGAGAGCAGTCCGTAAGGGCTGGGGCATAGGACCTGGTAGACTCTTCCACTCCATCCTTAATCAGGGTCAAATCTTTACATCTGGCTGCAATAATATCCATCTTTCTTTTTTTTTTTTTTCCTTTTCCTTAAAGAGACTCTGTAAAAGCAGCCCTTTTCCTCCTCCTCTCTTAAGCAGTGTTTCAGAGCAAGTTCTAGCATGGCACAGCTTTATAGGGCAGCAATTTTAGTGAGAAGCTTTACAACAGATGGAAACCATGAGCTCCTTCCCCTTTTCATTTCCTTATTTGGAGAGTCAAGAGTCGCTGTAAAATACAAAGAAAACAATAATTCAGTAGGATTTAGCTTTGTGCTGTCGTGGTGACTGGGAAAAGGAAAGAGTAACAGAAGTCACCAAGGTTAAGAAATATACAGTGTTTTTATAAAACAAACAAACAAACACAAAACCCAACTCTGAACAGTTTTAAGGGAAAAAAACTTTCAGATGTGGATGAGTCCAAAACCAACAAAGACATATATATAGTCATCACATGCTAGTCTGTAGCTGTAAGGACACAGATGAAGCCAACACAAAGTAAATTAACCCAGAAACTAATTTCAGGGTACAGCTCATTTCCTCAAGCCCCTTTTGCTGCCCCAAGGGAGAAGAGCCAGGGAACACGCAGCAGCATCCTAGGGAAGCTGTGGCAAATAACACAGCAAAGGCAGCCCTGTGCAGGCTGCGTTTCACCCCTCCTGTTTACCTGTGTTTTGCTGGTATTTAATCACAAAATTTTATGGGTTTTTTTTGCCTTAGGGCACTTGCCTCACTCACTGCACACCCTGGATGGAGTTCAGCTTATGAACAGCAAGTCAACATGTTCTCTTCTTGTTGCTGAGTTCACCCCTCGATGCATAACGCGGTATTTAAGCCCTGCACTGTTCACCAAGATGTTTGTATGGACCCACCATTATCACATTGATTTCTTCACACAAAACCCCTTTGTGTCAAGTGAGCGTGTTCCCATTTCACAGATGGGAGAAGAAGCAACAAGACAAGTCGCTGAGGGACATTCACAACTTTCAAGTCATCAAGTTGAGAGACCCAGAGTTGGATCTTTGAGTAGTTAGTATTAAATAGCACTTTACATGCACAGTCTGAAAAAAAAACATTTCCTATGACAAAAGTTGCAGTTCTTAGCGTGCAGGCTCTGAGTCACAGTTCAGTTATTCAGAAAATAAGGAGAACATGAGCAGGGAAATGCTCGACTGAAAAACATTCACGTGTTGCATCTATGGCGGAGGCAGGGTCAGGATCCAGCTCTCCGAGGAAGCACTGGGGCTGTTGCTGCTTGCTCCCTTCTTTGCCCATTGCACACCAGTCAACATCTCCCACAAAATGCAATTTACAGTCCTGTCCGTATGGGCTTTTCAGAAAACATTGCAAAGAATTCGTCTTCAAGGTTTTATATGCAAAGTCTTGGAAAATACATATAAACCATTCCCAGCTGGGAAGGGAATGCGAATATAGACTTCCCTGGTAGAATAAACATCTAATGCACAGATAAAAGAAAAATGGGGAAACACTTTTCTTAATATTTGGAAATCATGGGAATAATTTGGAATAATTCTACCTGGGTTCCTCATACAGCATTAGCTGCAACCACTGTTACAAAACCACTGGTTTTGGCATACCACCTGTATTTCTTTTCTTTGGCAGACAAATAGAAGCATTGTCTGTCTTTCAGTGGTGACTGCTCAGTTCTTACAGTGAGACCACGTCCCCTGGACTGTTTAGAGATGGAAAGGATCTTAATGTCCATCCTGAAGACACTTCAAAGGCCTCTCAGCACACAGACATTTGGCACCTCCGTGTCCAACAGTCTTTCAGTCCTTGAGTTAAAAGGAATGCGGCAAGTGGTTACACTTCTCTAATAACTAAAAATTTTAGTCTTGCCATGACAACTGTGGGATGGTGAAGGCTTTGCCTGTACCTCAGTGTGGCTGTCGTATGTGTTGCATGCTGCGTTAGATCTCTTATTTGTTCATCCATTTGTGTGAATAGTACACGAGTGAAAGACACTTGAGGCTTCTTGTGCCCTAATGAAAATATGTCCATTATAGGCTGCTGATAGATTCTTGAATTTCAGCCTGGCAACCCAAACAAACAAGGTAAACATTGCAAAAACAAAACCAGAGCTTATCAGTTGGCACTCTTCCATTGCCCACCTCCTCGAAACTGTGCTGACATTTATGATTATTGCTGCAATTCTCTGTCTCAAAGCCCTCATCCCAAGTTACTATGTAGACTTTTGAATGCTTTCAGTGATGCCTTATTATTCACAGAATTAATTACTAAATAGCATCCTCAAATGCCATTGTATGAACTTTGCATCTAAAAGTATCTATTTATTCAGTCCAACAGCCCACTCGAGTACATAACATCGCCTCTCTTCCTGAGTTTGCAACAAAAGAGACACAGGAGAGTTACTTTGAACTGTCAGCCTTGGATTTCCATGGCTGCTGTAGAGTCCTAATGTGAAAGCAGGGGATTGTATAATTCATGACCACGAGCCGTCTCCATTTGGAATTTTCTCCCGAGGACACTACTGACAACAATGTAAAAGGCAAAGCAGTTGCTGTTGCAAGAGCCTCATCTCCAGGCTGGATGCAGAAGGTGCAGATCTCCCTCAGCCCCCAATGAACCCATGCTGAGGAATGAACCTGCAGAAGCTGAGAGTGCTCGGGTCCTTCAGCGAGCCACCTGCACCATGGGCCTTCTGGCCAAAAAAAACCCACCCACTTTTTAGCTGTGCAATGTGGCTTTTCTGTCCGCTCCACACTGATTGCATTCTTTGGCAGGGCTGGTATCTAGAGCTCCATGTTGTAAATCAAGCCATGCTACATGGTCAGTAAATGGAAAATATCACTCTGAGTAAAGGGTCAGCGAGCCCACACAGCACGCTAAACTAAACATGTAAACTAAACATGGTTTTATAATCCTTTTGGGTTGTCATTGTGTGATATGACTCTGTTTTGAAGGCATGGTCATGCAAATGCTTCCAAGCACAAGATGCTGAGAAGCCCTAGGCACTGTATCAGTGTGTCATTAGCTACATTCACCTTACCTTTCAATGGCAAATTTTCTGTCTGTGCAAGTACTCAACGCAGGCCAGTGTATGGTCGCATGCAGTACCACCACTTCCTTGGATTACCCACAGCCAGGTTGCTGCTTTTCAGGCAAATATTCTTGCCACGGGATGTGGCTGTTGCCTCTGCCCAAAGGGAGCTCAGTACTTGGGGAAGAAAAGAGTTACGCTGTACATGGGAGCCTTGCAAGCCTGAGCAACCAGCAAAGGGGACAGGAGCTGCAAATGCAGGAGAACCTCCCAGCTCCTGCTCCTTCCTGACCCCAGCAGGTGCCTGCATCAGGGTCAATACCTCCAAGCAGCTGTTAGCAGTATCTTCCTTCTGTGCAAGGGTCCAGCACGCAGTCATGTAAGGCAACAGTTCTTGTTCAGACCCACGGCAGCTCCTGAGTCAAACTCTCATTCCAGCACTGTACCCTGTACTATATTCTGTGGCTTAGTCATCCTGTCTTATCCCCTTAGGACTGAGAGCCCTCAGGTTTTGGTTTTAATAACCTGATGGATGTAGATGTTGAGGAAAGTCTGGACTTGGTTGAGAACACAGGATAGAGAAGATCTCCTGAAGGCACCTTCTGTCTCCTGCTATCACAGGTCTCCATCTCCTGAAATCTTTTCATAGTTGCAACATTATCATAATGCAGCGTTTGGAGCCAGCCTTTTCCATGGGGTAAATGGCTAGCCTCAAGTGGATTTTTTTTAGTTATTGTTGTCTGCAAGTTTTAGCAAAAATTAGAAAGGGGCAAGATAAGTTCAAGCCTTTTCAGGTTAAAGAGGATTTAGAAACCATGTCTCTTATTTCCTGAGCAAGAACCCATGTAAGTTACTAAAAAGTATTGAACCTTTTCTTGCACCCTCTCTTCTAAAGAGAAGAGAAGGCTGCAACTTATGCATATCAAAGACCAGACATAAATACCACAGTAGCAGGTAGACAATTATTTCAGAAATACCTTCAGTTCTTTCTCATTTCCCCACTCAGACTGATGAAGGATGCTAATCCCACTTTAAGGCACCCAGCTGTCCCTCCTTCACTGGTTAGGTGTCACTCAGCCTCGTGAATTCCCCTCCTGGAGAAGACAGCAGCTCTGTTCTGGGCACTGCAGCACTTGAATATCACACTACGAAAGTCCGCTTTTCACACCTTTCTTCAAACAGCCATAGGAACAGAGGTTTATTTTTTATGCTAAAGATGCTCCCCAGGCTTCTGGCTTGAAGTATGTTGGCAAGGTCTACCAACTTTCATGCTATAGGGATGCCAGTATAGAAAATAAAAATTCATGAAGTGGTTGAGAACCAGAAAAGACTCTGCTTTAAAAGGGAATAAAGAAGCTGGTCTAGAATAATATCTTTAGCTCTCTTGACTGAGTGGGTTCTTGCTGCATTTTTTTTAAAATGCAGATTTTAGACATTCTTTCCAGCTGTCAGGAAAATAATACTGTAAATGCAAAGACTTTGCTGAACATGAACAGGGCAGGTGGCAGGAGGTAAAGGAGGGAAGAAAGGGAGAAAAAGATGAAGAGTAGAGGTGAACATGCTGTCTTCTTGTCCTGGATGCAGAAAGCTCCATGCGTAAGCACTCACATGGACGTGAATTGCAGCAAAAAGCCTTTCTCCAGCTCTCGCAAACCCAACATCTGAT
>NW_009596160.1:0-10317 GCF_000690535.1 Cariama cristata | reverse complement strand
CCGCTGTGCCCGAGGCTCTTTGGGTGCCATCACAGCTCCTCAGCTGCACTGATACCAGCCACAGCTTCCCAAATGCACAGGCAGCTGGGTGGGGGAAAGACAACCCCAGCAACTGCAGTGTTTCTCCTCCTTTTCCAGCTTCAACCAGCACAGATGCTGGGGACCTTTCCCCACAGCCAGCTCTTCCCCAGCAGGTTCAGCACTGACCCAGAGACTCAGCATGATGGATGGCTCTCCCAAAATACTTCTCTTTTAATAGTAAGGCATCAGAATATTTTGTGCACTATTAAATGAGTAATTTTTTTTTTTCTCCTGCTGTCAAACATAGATGGTGTCTGGAAAAACTCAGAGGAATGGATGAAGGTTCTCATAAAAGAAATTATCAAGGCTTGTAGGGAGGTATAGCGATCCTGAGGAGTTTGAGTGGCTGCTTTTCCACAGAGACTGAGCTACCTGGTCCCTTCTTCCTCAGAGCAGAGGGATTTAGAAAGAAGAAGGCTTTGCTAGTTTATTTGCATCCCTGCACATTGCACTAGGCAAGGCACTAAGTTTGAACAATAAGGTGAAACTCAACACTACCATCCAGCTGCAGCTTTTCCTTGAAGGTCTACCCATTCCTGTATCAACAATAACCTTTAATAAATGTAGCAATTAAGCAAGGAAGCACCTAATATGCTCTTTTGATCTCCCTTTCTCCCTTGTGCTGTGTTGCAGCAACATTTCCTATTTATTCCTTCCTTCCACCTTCCTTCTTAATATCACTGTCTCTGTGGCATGGTTTCAGTTTTTGTTAATTTCTTTCCTTTCTCCAAGGGAAGTTACGTTCCCACTGCCTCTTTCCAAAGCACGCATTGGGTTATTGTGCCCATAATTTCATCTTGCGCTAGTTCTTTTAGACCGTAATCCACAGTCCCCTTGGAATAGAAGAGCCATAGTTCTTTGAACCATGTTATTTAGCTATTGCTTGGCTGCACTTAAAATCAACCTGAAGGAGCACACATCCTCACAGTCCCAACCTCATACCGTGTAGTATTGCATTGCATTATTCATAAATAACGACCTCCTGCAGTGTGGTCAGGAGCAGAACTGTACAGATAATGCTGGGATGTGCCACGATGGTGCAGCGAGGCTTCAGCACCAAGGCCCTTAGAAAAACCTTTAAGAGGTGAACCGGCACTTTGTCGATGGACAAATCTGATGGTGGTGAGAGTAGTAGGAGTTCTAGCAAATGAGGTAGCAGGAAAGGTGATGAATTAAAATCAATTCATTTAACCATATAGGAATTTGATCCCCCAAGTTTTACTATTTTTTTCTTTCTGAGAAACTGGAGATTTCTCATTTCTTTTATTAATTGTGAATCTTTTGCCACTTGAGTGAAAATTACATTGGCTTTATACACAGGACCCCAGAAACCCTGTGTGCCATGAAACTGTAGTGGAGCAGGGTAGAAATCCTCCAGTAACACTAAGCGTATTAAAAATTGAGGTTTTACTGAATAAAACATGAAAATGAATAATGTAGTCTGCACAGTATTCCTTGTGTTATTAATTTGATGGTAAGTTTAATTAACTGCCCTAAATTTTAATTTTCCTTCTGCTGCAGCATCTGAGGCTAGATATGCCAAAAGGCATTACAGAAGTTTTAGAGAAATACCAGGTATTGGTGTGGGTGAAGAGGAGGCAGCTGGAGCTGCTGGGGATGTAAGGCACGGGCGACTGTGCAGGAGTGCAAACTTTGGTATCTGGGTCTTCCAAAATCACCAGTAATTAAACAACACGCAAGGCTAATGCTGGGGGGAGATTAAACAACATGCAAGGCTAATGCTGGAGGAAAAATATTTATTTCTTCCACCAGCTGGGGTAAGCTGAGGTAGATTGGGAGGATATGGAAAGCCCCACGAGCCATGCTGAAGGAGGGTTGCTTGAGATGTATGTCATTAGAGTCATATAATGATTATCGCTCCAATGAAAATTCATATTTCTGAGTCCAGTTCGGTGGCTGATTCATTGCCAGGTCCATCAAGCAGGTCAGCAGGCAGCATGAAGGGCATTTTTTATGAGGAGAATCTCCAAAAGAGAGCATGCTCTAGCAGCAAGGAACATCGTTAATAAAATGGTTTCTTCCCAGTTGCTTGGATGTGAGCGTCCCGCTAATGTGGCCTCTGAGCTCTCAGCATTGCTGTGATCTGACAGGTTTTATCTCCAGATGATTTGCCCACAGGGCTGCAATCATCGTCCTGCATCTGGCACTGGTGTCTTTGTGTACTTACATCCAGCCACTAAAGATCTGCTGTAGGGAAGATTTTTCACTCGCTCTCCAGGCAGTGAGATGCATCCCAGGAGGAGACATTCAGGAAATTACCTTTTATCTATATATTTATTTGGCAGGGCTCCGGGTATAGCAGGATAGAACCAGTCTACCCTTACACAAAGGGCAGGAGCCTGACCGCCTTAAAGCCAAGTAGGTCCAAGGTGGTCCAAGGGCTGTCAGTCGTGGACAAAGGCACTCAGGAAAGGAGGGACCAAGGTAAATGCAGAGTTACTCTGCATACTCTAGTTATTTTAGCAGCTAGAACTTGTATAGTTCAGTAAATCTGGGTACACAAAATATATTTCTGTGATCCTTCAAATTTTTCTTGGATTTTCTGTCGCATGAAGGAGAAACAGAGTCTGCTGTATTGCAGACCTGCTTTCTAGCAAACTTTCCCCATTTCCTCAGAGTTTCCATTGGTAAATTAAGTAGCTGTGTGGCTGGCCGGCTGCCAAGCAGCTCTTTTCATTTGCAGCTACGAAACAGGATCCTCCTAAATAGGAGCTGTCACTGACAGCCAAGATACTACTTTTGTCTACAAAACAGCACGTCTGGCTCTTTGAGGAGCCAACCTTTTTGCTTTGGTTTTCCAGGCCAGTAGAGCACAATTCCAGCATCCTCATGCACATATGCCTCAGTGGGTTTTGATTCCCAGCCTTCATCCTTCCAGCATCACAACAAAGATGCTTGGTCCCCATCTGCAGTCAGATGCTGGGTCCCTGTCTCCCAGGTCCTCCCAAGACAAGAGAGGTACTCCCAAATAATGAGCGTTTTATATGAGGAGAATCTCCAAAAGATAGCAGGTGATAGGACAAAAGGAAAGGGCCTCAAGTTGTGCTAGGGTGGGGGGTGGGGATTAGATTGGATATTAGGAAAAATTTCTTCATGGAAACGGTTTTCAGGCATTGGAACAGGCTGCCCAGGGAAGTGGTGGAGCCACCATCCCTGGAGGTATTTAAAAGGGGTGTAGATGTGGTGCTTAGAAGGACATGGTTTAGTGGCGGACTTGGCAGTGCTAGGTTAACGCTTGGACTCGATGATCTTAAAGGTCCTTTCCAACCTAAATGATTCTATGATTCTAAGACTGAGGCTGCACTGTGAAGGAGAAAAGCCACCAGAATCCTATCCCTGTTCCCCTACATCATGGTATATATCCCTCTGAGACAGACATGGCCTGGCAAGAAGTCACTTACCCCCAGCTGGTTGCTACTTCCATGAAGCAAGAGGGTACCAACACACCTGGTCTAAGCTAAAAACTAGTAATAAACCACTCACATTAATTTCTTGTATCAGGTATGACTGACAGCTTGTACAGTAGTAGGAAACATAAGGTTGAGAGCTTGGAGATGTTTCACCTTGCTGTTTCCACCTTGTCTTCTCAGGGACAGAAGAACATTTCAGTTCTTGGTGGATTAATGATCTGTTCATGATCTCATCAAGAACCTAAAAGGACACCTGATCTGCCAACAGGAGTACGACTGCTTCCCACATGGAGAAGGCATGACTTTCACCATGGGTTAAAGATCCATCAGAAGTGGGAGTGAAAGAGGGACCTGGGGAAGATTTAAATCCAAAGGGGAGCCCATGAAGACCTTAAAGAAGGGTTTAAATACTAGCATATTTAATCAGTCTGGGAAGGCAAAGTGTGAGTTGGGTAAGCAAGCATGGCCAAGTGCAGAGTAAGAAGGAGACATAAGCTTAGAATAAATCAGAAAAATGTAGTTTTCTTTTGTTTTCCTAACATATCTTCACAAACCTGTATGACAGACTTCTTTAGTTTAGGTCCATTAACTAGTCACTTTTATTTGCTTTAACTAGAACCTGGCTTGACTTTTAGGGGATTTCATTCAATTTCCACCAGCGGAGGGACTGGCATTTTGAGGGTGTTCATGCAAAGCCCCTGAGGTCTCTCCCAGGCATCCAAGGGCATCACGTTATATCTTCATCTGGCTGGACAATCTGCAGGGCTTGACTCTGCCCCTGGTATTTGGTGTTCCCCACTCCAAATAAGTACCAGACATTTCTTCAGTAATTGGGTGGCGTTCACAGCAAAACCAAGAGAGAGCAAAGGACCTGCCTGTTAAAGATACTTAGCTACCCAAATAAGCTGCCAGGCACTGGTAGCTTCTGAAATCAAAGAGAAGCATAAAGCCTAATGCTGACAGTCTCTCATATCATCAATAGAGATCCCTCTGATTATCCAGAGAACCAGACACTGGCCTTCTGCCACTGAAATGAGCTTTTTCTCCCTTCCTTCTCCCAGTATGGCACTACTTGCGGGTATAGGCAGCTATAGGCACTACAGTTCTGTGCAAAAAGCCCCCACATCTTGAAAGCAGACTTTCAAAATTTATGAGTATATTCTAACTCAATATCATTTAGGCTTACTCCAGCACAAGCAAGAGAAGATCTACCCACAGCACAGTTTTGCTTTATGTATTTCAAACAATTCTATTTGCAGAGTTATAATAGCACTGGTATTCCTTAAAACAAGTGATCGTCACTTCTTTTAAAATTTATTCTTCTCATTCAGTTCCTTTTTCTGGAGGTTGGTGGATATTCCTTCTCCTCACTGCTTCCTCGGAAGGGTGAATAGCTCCCTCAAGTGCCCCATCCAGTCCCTCATCTGATGGAAAAGTAGAGCTGACACGTCCCTTGGGAATCTGTCTGTCTGTTCTGCAATTCAAGCTGCTCCTTATGACCCAGCAGCTGGAATATGAATCACAATCATAGCCCAGGAGAGTAATTACCATCCAAGCTGCAGCCTTTCCTTCTCTCCCGTTTAAGTGCGATAAAAATGGGGAAAATGCTCATCCAAAAATCTGGAAGTTTGGAGAAGGAGTGTAGGTCTCTAAGTAGGCAAAAAAAAACCTAAGCAGATGTTTAAAATAATTGTTTCATTGCAAGTAATTTTTCTGTGTCTCATTTTGGAAGCTTTCATTCTGTGAAAAGTGACATTACAGACATCAGTGGTGTGAGGATCCCACACTTCAAGCTAACCTTTCTTGATCTAGAAGGAAACAGAGGTAAGAAAGATACGGCAAATAATAAATACAGCTAAAAAAAAAAAAAAAGCCATTTGTCTCATTGGAAAAGTATCCTTCTGTACCAGCAAGCCAATACTTCTTTTTCACAAAGATTCCATTCACCCAACAACCCTAGAGGTTCCTCAGGGCCATGTCGTGTCAGGTTTTGAATACCTCCAAGGCTGGAGACTCCACAACCTCTCTGGGCAACCTATGCCAATGTTTGACCACCCTCACAGTAAAAAAGTCTTATGTTTAAACAGAATTTGCTGTGTTTCAGTTTGTTCTCCTTGCCTCTTGTTCTGTCCCTAGGCATCAATGAGAAGAGCCTGGCTCCATCTTCTTTACTCCTCCCATCAGGCATTCATCCACATGGATAAGATCCTGAGAGCCTTCTCTTCTCCAGGATGAATAGTCCCAGCTCTCTCAGCCTCTCCCTAAATGAGAGATGGTCCAGTCCTTTCATCATCTTCATGGCCGTGCATTGGACTCGCTATAGTAAGTAGAGATGCTCCAGTCCTTTCATCATCTTCACGGCCCTGCATTGGACTTGCTATAGTAAGCCCACGTCTCTTTCCTACTGGGGAGACCAGCACTGGACCCAGAACTCCAGATGTGCCTCACCAGTGCTGAACAGAGGTGAAGGATCAGCTCCCTTGACCTGTTGGTGACCTTCTGCCTAACGCAGCCCAGGAGGCTGCTGGTCTTTGCTGCAAGGACATGTTGCTACCTCATGGCCAGTTTGTTGTCCAACAGGAGTCCCAGAACTTTTTCTGCAGAGATGCTATCCAGTCAGTCCTCCCCCAGTGTGTACTGGTAAATGGGCCTGTTCCTCCCCAGGTGCAGGACTTCGCGTTTCGCATCGCTGAACTTCATGAGGTTCCTGTCAGCCCATTTCTCCAGCCTGTAGAGATCCCTCCGGACAGTAGCACAACCATCTCATTCATCAACTACTCCTCCCAGTTTTGTGTCATCAGCAAACTTGCTAAGGCTGCGCTCTGTCATTAACAAAGATGTTAAACAGTATTGGCCTCAGTATGGACCCCTTGGGTACACCAGTAGCGACTGGTCTCCAGATGGACTTTGTGCCCCTGAGCACAATCCCTTGTGCCAGGCTGTTCAGCCAGTTTTGAATGCACCTCACTAGCCACTTACCTAGCCTGCACTTCATCTCTTTCTCTACAAGGATGTTACGGGAGACAGCATCGAAAGCCTTGCTAAAGACAAGATAAACAATATGCACTGCTCTCCCCTTGTTCTCGGAGCTAGTCATTTCATTGTTTCATTGCAGAAGGCAACATTCGGTCAAGCATAATTTCTCAACCTTGTCCCATCCATTTTGGAGGGTAAGAGGGTATAACAGCACGGGCACAGGCAATCCCATGCCAGCCAGCCTCAGAGCCAGGGAGAGGTCCCACGTGCATTTCATTGACTGGTGTGTACGTGGCCACAGAGGTTTAGGTGTGCTGTAGAGGAGTTTTCCTGGAGAAGGGATGGCTGCGTGCTGCACGTGACTGCTGTTCCAGTATTGCAAACAAGGGGACAAGATACTGCTCTGCTTTGTCAATTGCTGCCTAACAGCTGCATAAACTTGGGGCGTTTGGCTTATTTTCGTTACCACTCCCAAAGATAGTCCATTTGCTCAGCATGTGCATGTGAACATCTCTATGCATGAGACAAATGTATAATACCAAGAAAACGCAGCTGCTGATGAAAATCTGATTCTGGACTGTGACCAGAAGTTCAGTCTTAAATTCAGTCAGGGTTTCAGATATTTGAACAAGACAAAAAATTGCAAAGAAGGTGGCAAGTGTCAAAATTTTACTGCTTCTGGCCTAAATATTTGCTAACAGCTTAAAAACTCATCTGAGCAGCATCGTGTGTTGAGTCTCTCAGCGTCATCTCCTCTCAACTCCAGTCTTGGGGCCAGAGACTCTCTCTCTCTTCACAGCCTACTCCATTCCTTCAGGATGAACTTTTAATTCCTGAAGATGCCCAGGAGAGTGGCACGCAGCCACGATGCTGCTCGGCCGCTTCACCCTGGTCTGCAGGGCGTGTGGGACCTTCGTTTGCAGGAGGTCTGGGGTCCCAGCGTGCAGGACCTGCAGGATGGCCACCTTCCCAGCAGGCTGGTGCTGCAAATAGAAGTGGTTCGATGGCGTGGACCTCCTACAAGGTGCAGGTTGGAACTGTTAAAACTGTTCTCCGCAGCCTGGTTTCTATCTGCCAAATATTTCGTTAACTTTCCAGACTGCATCCAGATGAAAATCAAGACAGCTCTACTCATTTCAAGGAATTATTGCCATACACTTGGTGTTAGCTCATGCTTGGGGCAGGAGGTATCATCTGAAGCCACTAGAAAGCTCCAGACCTGGCCAACTCCCTACTAACCAGCCACCCCCAAGTCTTGCATCCCCTGCCCCTCTTGAAATGGGTAAAATTTGTCGGAATGGTCAAATATAGTCTTGTTCAAATTAAAAGAGGACATGAAAAGGTGGTGAAAGCAGAGGAAAACAAACTCTGAAAATAGATAAAAGCTTCAAATAAAGTTGTGTCCATGTATTAATCTAATGGTGGAGGTAGTTATAAGATATTTCTGAATGTTAAACACAACGTCACATCCCTCCAGCAGGTTTGGGCTGATTTAACTCCCTCAGTGTGCAGAATCCTGAGTCAGGTGAGAATCTTGAAATACAGAAAACTACAGATCTGGTAGGAGAAGCTGTGCTAACACTGATAATACTGATGAAGTTGTGTAATTACAGGCAGGAACTAGTAAAATCAGGATACTTCCAACTGACTTGCACTTTTCAGCGCAATGTAAATGGGTAGACGAGTAGGAAGCCACATTAGCCTGTGTGAAGTCTGTGGACCAGTGAGACAGCAAATGGATGATATAGGGCAATGCAATATAGACTGTATAGAAGAGGTGGCAAACCTCTCAGCTTTTGGATTGTTAGTTGATAGAAAATGATGTCATACTGTCCCTGCCGCTGCTCTTGCTTGCATGCAGCATGCCCATGCTCTGCTGCGAGGCATACTGCTGGAACGAGGGAAACCTGAGCCCAGCAGCAGCGATGTCCGGAGGGGTACGTGGTCAGAGATTGCTGATGGCAGAGGCAGAGTGCTAGGGCAAAGCCAGCTGTCCTCTGACAAGGTCACAGCTTCCCACAGTGAAGGACAGGAGAGCAACACCAGTTGGGAAAGCAGGAAAGACTTCAGTAAAACATTTGGATAACGCAACCCAGATACAGCGCAGCTAAACCCAAGGATCATCCAGCTGCAGTTCCAGCCCTCTCTCCTCCATTTTTTTCTGCATTATTTTCTTTTTACATCACAAAGGTGTTCTCTCCCTTTAAATCCTCTGTAATTAGGGAGTGCAGACTGGGTTTTCGAGAACAGCAGTCTCAGGGGACTGGAAGGAATTTAATTTCTGCTGTCAAAGAGGCTGAAAATTTCAGGGAGGCAATCGCCTTTTCTGCCAGCTAGGAACAAGGAAGCATTTTCGAACAAGGAGGGATGTGCATCAGGGGAGAAGTGAGATCTAATGTACGTGTGCTCTGCTAAACCAAATCAAGCTGAGGACCCCTCATTGCCCACCCTGATTACATTTAGACACTGCCTTTCTGTTTTGGACTGCTCTAACCATCTTTCTCCAAGACATATCTGCCCTGGAGGAAGGCAACCCAAAGAAGAGTCAATGCAAGCCTATCCCTGACTTTTAATTACGAGCATAGACACAACCTTGGAGGCCAAGCTGTCCTCAGCAACATCGGTCCTGGAAAACAAAGCTAGTCCAGGATGCAATAATTGCAGTTTCATCAGAAGGCTTCTCAGGGGCCCCTCAGCCCCAGGAGCGTGAAGATCCACCTGTGCTACAGGCTTTGTCTAGAGGATGGGGACAAATCCACCCCCACAGCTAAGAACATTCCCCACATCCCATAAAGAAGAGAGCTACGGAACAGTGAGGGATTGTCTCACCACCAGCAGCAAGGAAACAGTTCCTCCCTGTAGTTAAACACAGAAAAACAGGGCCAAAGGGACTTTGGTGAGGTCTAACTCGCCTCCTTACCACCCTGTTGCCAAAGGCCTCTATAGGGAAGACCCAGCAACGTCCCAGCACTTTGCAGTCCTTACCATGAAAAGCTCTTCCTAGCGTCGAACCACAATCAGAGAGGTTACTGTTTAAGCCTGGTGCTCCTCATTCTATCTGCCACAAACATGGAGAACAGATTACTCCTTAACGCTCTTTCTAACAGCGTTTTGTAAACTTTGCCCTCAGACATCTCTTCTCTAACCTAAACAGCTCCAGCATTTTTCTCTCTCCTCCAAGGTCAGGTTTTCCAGACCTCGGATCACTCATGCTGGCCTCCACTTTCTCCAACTGAGCTACATCTTTCCAGATATGCAGAAAATTGCCTATGTTACTCCACTGAAGACACTGCATAGAGCAATCCTTCTCTTCATTCATCCCTTTAAAATTTATTCCTTTTCCACATTAAAACACCTCAGCTATCTCCCTTTCCTCCTTTTCTGCAACTGCCATCTGGCCACTGGTTCCCTGGTGTTTGTTACCACAGTCCAGGGGAAACATCTCATATTTTGTCTCTCAAATTTCACCCTGTAAATTAATTCTGAATTTTGTTCTTGTCTTCAAGTGCACATACAGCCTCTCCTAGCTTTATACCATCTATACATTTAATGAGCGTATTCTCCCATCACAAATGCTCTTAAGGAAAACACCAGCTAGAGTCAGACTCGGGACAGACCACAGCACAATCTCGCTCCCTGGGTCCTTCCACGCTGCAGTGAACTGCTATTCCCTAACTGTAGGCCTGCCTGCCTGCTAATGGTTTCATCAAACCAAGCTCTCCAGCTTGTGTAGGAAAATATTGCATTGGACAGTGCCAGAAACCTCACAAAACTTGAGCAACGTGAAACCTACAGCTTCCCTTTTATCATAGAATGGTTTGGTTGGAAG